>NC_045443.1:58731483-58731931 GCF_002776525.5 Piliocolobus tephrosceles
TTTTTTTTTTTTTTTTTTTAATTTATTACATTTTTCTTATTTATTTATTTTTTTTTATTTTTATTTTTTTTATTGTTTTTATTTTTTATTATACTTTAAGTTCTAGGGTACATGTGCATAACGTGCAGGTTACATATGTATACATGTGCCATGTTGGTGTGCTGCACCCATCAACTCGTCAGCACCCATCAATTCATCATTTATATCAGGTATAACTCCCCAATGCAATCCCTCCCCCCTCCCCCCTCCCCATGATAGGCCCCAGTGTGTGATGTTCCCCTTCCCAAGTCCAAGTGAGCTCATTGTTCAGTTCCCACCTATGAGTGAGAACATGCGGTGTTTGGTTTTCTCTTCTTGTGATAATTTGCTAAGAATGATGGTTTCCAGCTGCATCCATGTCTCTACAAAGGACGCAAACTCATCCTTTTTTATGGCTGCATAGTATTCC
>NC_045443.1:58732331-58752134 GCF_002776525.5 Piliocolobus tephrosceles
AGCCCTTTGTCAGATGAGTAGATTGCAAAAATTTTCTCCCATTCTGTAGGTTGCCTGTTCACTCTGATGGTAGTTTCTTTTGCTGTGCAGAAGCAATTCTTTAAAGACTAGAACCCAAGGCGCGCTCAATCCCAAGCCTATTCTCTGAACTGCAATGTCATACTGCCTCCTGGTGTTCTCTCCACAAAGAATAAGCATGTATTTAAGTCAAATATTATACACCTAAAAGAGCATATCCTTATTACTTTCAGTAACTAAGAATAGAATTTTAATTATAAAATACTTTCACGCATTAAAAAAAAACCTCATAGCAATTGAAAAACAATGATCCACATGATAAAGTATGAGGATTTGCTAATTACATAAGTAATTATATTGATCTAAAAATCCAAAGCACTTAACTACTTACATCTTACAGTTTGGCAGTTTCTATTGACCAAAATAGTTGGAAAGTTGCCAAATTCTCGCTCCCGTTTGAAACCCAGCAAGAGATTTTAAGGGTTGCTTTTCAGTTTGTTTGACTGAAAAATAAATTCAGTAAAAATACTGGTCATTTCAATATTTTTAAAAAATTATATTATGATAATATTTCTTAGAGGTCTATGTTAGCATATTTTAATAATAATTAATAGAGATACAAAATATATTTAGTTATATGTCTCTTTCCTGGAAGAATGAAGTCTCTAAATGACCTAGGTAGAATAACTGCCAAAACAGGCTGGGTTACCATGTTTATTGAACCTTCACATTTCAGGATTGCACAGGACAGGAAAGACATTCCTGTCCAGCCTACCTTTATGGACTTAAGTTGCCTGTTGACATTCACACCTGTTGGTTATCTGGCATGTAAGTGAAAAGCTCTGGTGATGAGATACCCACTTCTCAAAACAGTCCATTTACTCTTCAGAAAACTTGTTTAAAAATTATTCATCATCTGGAGCTGAAGTCTCTTTTCTGTGGTTAAAACTCATTGATCCCAGTGGTCCTATCTGAGGCGTATAGAACAAGTCTGGTTCCTCTTCAGTAGAACTAGCCCACTGGACAGTATTATGTATCTGTTAAGATGTTTCTTTATTAACAATTAAAAGCAGACTAACAGTTATGTTTCATTCGAGCTTTGCCTTCTAATTGTCAATGTGAGGCTCTCTTTCTGATTCTATACCTCTGCAGAAATGAGGAACTGCAATTATAATGTTCTCTAGGACTTCCAAGGCTATATACTCCAGCTATTTCCTCGTCAGCTCCCTCTCCATCTTCTTGACCCACTCGGTTCTTACAAGCTGTCAAAATAAGAACTAGTTGTATCTTAACTGAGCATTTTCCCAATGTGTTTTCCTCCAGAGATGATAATAATCTCACAATAAATTCAATGGTCACTATGTGTATTTTTCTAGGCAGTTATAATTTAAGATTATTTTAAAACTGGATTAAATTTAAAACAGTTTAAATTGGCTCAAATAAGTGAAGTTCAGGGAAAATCTTTCTTCAAGCTTGATTCCAAACACAGTTGCTAGCAATTAAGTTGGGGGAACTGTAAGGTATACTTGCCTCTGTGCTGGCTTCCTTCTTGACAGCAACTCCCCCTTACGTTCTACCAGCATAGCAAGAGAGCACTCATTTTCCAGTTCAGTTCTAGCAAACTTCACAGATTGACATTTGCTCCCTGGCTTGCTCACATGTCTGCTTTAAACCTTAAAACTGAGTCTTTGCATTATCCACCTCCTTTTGGCCAGGCCTGAATCATGTGCCCATTCTAGGAGGCAGCATCAGTCTCAACCAAACTACATGAACTAAAAGTAATAATAACACTGAGATATATTGTATCAGTAAAATGAAGGCTGAGTGGGTGAAAATACTGATAACCGCTACATTACAGGAAAGTCATAGCAATAGTTCTTGTATCTCCTTCTCATGTTCAGTGATTAGGCAGAAGCAAAACAAGTTATACTTGGAACACTTGAAATATTCCATAGAAGTTGTACATAGTATGGAAGTGCTGATGTGTGACTTTAAGTTAAAAGAATACTAGTTTGAATTTGTTGGTAATTTGAATCTCTTTAATACAGCAACATGTATCCTGTACCCAGCATGGTGTTCTGGCCATAATAGGTGCTCAGAAAATATTTGCAAAATTATTTCTGAAATTTTAAGCAAGCATAATATATATGACACTATGAAAATAGATAATTTGTTTTCAATTGTGACCATTATAATCAGGGCCAAATAAAATTTCTAAAGGAATCCAAATATACATGAATGAAGTATAAGATATTGAAAAATGCAGTTCATTGTGCAAAAACAAATTACTTCGTTTATTTATTTAAAACAGATGAGAGAGATGTAAGGACGTTTGGGAAAAGAAAAAAGGACTATTTTTGAAAAAATTAAAAAACATGTGAGAAAGGTATATATCAGTAAAACTCCCTGTGATAACACAGTTACTTATTGAAACTGAAAGCAAAGTAACCATTCTGTTTACTTTGATTTAACAACTTCCCCTCTTTTATCTCAAACTAGAAGATGAAAATAGGCAAATTCATTGTAATTTTCTAAGCAGTTGGTTTCGCTTCTTGATCACAGCATAGATTTTTAAGGAGTTCATAAGCCAGGGAATTTGTTGATCCAATGAAAACAATTTCCATGGGTTTTAAAAATTAATTTAATGATAACTTTCCCATCAATATTAAGGTTTATACAGTTCATTTGCAAGAGGAAACTAAAACATTGTATTTACAAAAATAGTAAGACATAAAATGAGAAAGTTCATCAATGATCATTTGCAAATGTGTAATTTGAACCATGCAAATTACATTCTATTGATGGATACCAAGAAAAACAATTATACTAATAAAAAGAATTTTAAATTATAGGTCTTATGTAAGAACCAAAGGAGGGACTGATGAAGAGATGATGGAGAGTGGTTAGGGTCATTCTCTTAGAGGAGGTAATATTTTAATGTAAACAAAAATGATAAGAAGGAGACTTCCATACAAAGAATGGGAGAAAAAGTATTCTAGGCAGAGGGAACAGCTCATGCAAAGGCTCTAAGGTCAAGAGACATTTGCAAATTTAATGACTTACACAAAATAAGTCCTAGCGTGACAGGTGTTTAATGCGAAGGGTTTAATGTGCCAAATTGATAAAACTCATATACTACAGAACATTATAGACTATGGAAAAGAGTTTAATTTTAAATACAATAAGATACATCAGAGTGTTTAAAGCATTAGAATGATATGATCTAATTTACATATATAAATAGTAAAATGAAATTATCAAATACATGTATTATGAGAACCCAATATACCCACTTTTAAAAAGCTATCTTAGTTCTCCCAAAGCCTTTGCTAAAGAAAAAATACTCTAACCACTGTAAAAATGTGTTGGATGCTCCCAAGTACAGGAGAAATAAGAGCTATTTCTGCAATAGTAAATGGAATAATCTCAGACTTGTTAAAGAAAATATAGAGATGTTTCTAAAAAGGGGTTTAGAGAAGGCCAAATAGATTCTTAAAAGATGCCTAGGGAAAAAAAATAACATTATAAACTCAAAAATAAAACACTTTTTGAACAATTATTATGGGCAAGATTATATTAAAAGCACCTGTATATGTAAACATATCTCATTCTCATGATAATTTACTATGGCCATAGATGCTTTACATAGTTAAACTCATTTAACCCTCATAATAATGTGATACTTACCATGGCATTGCAGTGAAGAAAGAGTTTAGTTGATGCAAGGCTGGCTACACCACACAGAGTTTGTATTAGTCCATTCTCACACTGCTATAAAGAACTACCTGAGACTGAGTAATTTATAAAGAAAAGAGATTTAATTGACTCACAGTTCCACAAGCTATACAGGAAGCATATCTGGGGAGACCTCAAGAAACTTACAATCATGGCAGAAGGTGATGAGGAAGGAGGCATGTCCTACGTGGCTGGAGCAGGAGGCCGAGAGAGAAGGGGGAGGTTCTGCATACTTTTAAACAACCAGATCTAGTGAGAACTCACTCACATCATGAGAACAGCTGGGGGAAATCCACCGTCATGGTCCAATCACCTCCCACCAAGCCCCTCCTCCAACACTGGGGATAACAATTCAACCTGAGATTTGGGTGAGGACACAGACCAAAACCATCTCAGAGTTATTACTCAAATCAATCTTCCCTCAGACTGGTAGGTTAGGAGTTTTTCAAAGGCAGTTTGGGAGAAGGGATGGCCATGCAATGGGTATTTGCTGCTGACTGGTTGGGGAAGAGGTGAAATCATAGGGAGTTGGAGCTCTCCTCTTGCACTGTCAGTTCCCAAGTGAGGACCACAAGATCAGATGAGCCAGTTTATGGATCTGGGTGGTGTCACCTGGTGCACTGGAACACAAGATCTGCAAAATATCTCAAGCACTAATCTCAGGTTTTATGAGAGTAAGTCCTAAGCCATAATTTCTAATTTTGTGGCTAATGTATTAGTATGGAAAAACAGTCTAGTACCCAGGCAAGATGGGAGTCTGTTTTGGAAAGGGGCTGTTATCATCTTTGTTTGAAGGTTAAACTATAAACTAAGTTCCTCCCAAAGTTAGTTTGCCCTATGTCCAGTAATGAGCAAGGACAGTTTGGAGGTTAGAAGCAAAAAGGAGTTGATTAGATCAGCTCTCTTTCACTGTTACAATTTCTTCAGCTATAATTTTTGCGAAGGCAGTTTCAGCCATAGAAACCTAGAAAGAGTAAGAACCTTGCCCAAGGTCACAAAGCAAGAAGGAGTTAGAGCTGAGATATTTAGAGGTCCAGGCAATTAGACTGCAGAGTCAAAACCCCAAAGCATGTTCTAATGCACATAAGTAATGATGACCTTGCTTAGGGCACTTCAATACATCAATGTTTTGCCCTTTGCTTGTGTGTCAAGCAACCTCATATGTCATTTTACTCCCATAAGCATGTACAGTGATATAGAAAGATACTATGCAGGGAAATCTAGAAATCTTCTTTAGGAAACACTGGATCTCTTCCGCGTACCTCGGTGCACTTCTTACTAAGGAAACCTGTTCGTAGATCACTCATAATAGATCATGGCCTGATATGTATCATTGTGAGACCTGACAAGACTTCCTCCTTGACCAAACTTTAGTCAGGCTCCTTTGAGCCCTCTTCTGGACATGGCCTCAATTTTTGACTACCTAGCCCAGCATTAGCATGAATACTGCTAAGTCCGTTTAGCAAGAATCTCCCTAACATTAACATGTAATCAAGTTCGTGTTTGAAATTTCATCTACTGATTCCCTTATTCTGCTTACGGGTTATAAATTATCAGCTGTCCTTACTGTGTTTGGAGTTGAGTTCATTTCTAAACTGAAGTCTCTCTCCCTTACTGCAGTATTCAAATAATATCTGTCTTGTCATTTTTAACAAGTATCCAGTGCAAACATTTTCTTTTACAGGCCCTAACTTGCAGAAAGTTTTCACTCACACCTATCCTAAAGAAAAGATAAAGTGATCATGTTTAACATATTTTGGGCAGAAAACAAAGCAACAATACTACATTGTGGAACTAAATCAAATATATCATGAACCATCAGAGAAGAGAAGACTATTTTATGTAACTTTCTACGTTGTATATTTAGCCATTATATTAACTTGTATATTTCACTATCACTATTCCTCTTGTATATGTAGATAAATTTTTAATGTTGGAAGAGAATTAAAAATCCACATTTTAATATACCCAATTAAACAAGCTTAAATATTTGTAATTGCATAAATATCTTCAAAATGATTATTTTATATAATAGAAAGATGAGGGGGCTTATAATAGGTAAACTTAATTTAAAATTTAAATGTAAGTATTAAGAAGCTCTAATAAGAAATGTCAACATGACCTTTATTCTTCTCCACAGCATCACTCGAAAAAGCAAAGCATTCTCTTTGAACAGTATACATCTGCTCAAACTTTCTCGTTTCTTTTGTTATTCCTGATGTTTAAAACTCATTTTATTCTAATTTTTAAAGTTATTAAAATACTAAGTTATAGCAAATATGCAAACTATTATGAAATATGTAAATAGAAATGGAATATTGTTCTTAATTGTATCTCATGAAAATATTTTAATCTATATTTATACACATCCATATACATTTCAAATATGCATTTATACCAAGAATGTTCTTCTACAGTTTCTTTTTTATTTAACAATATATCAAGATGTTCTGGACATCTTTCCAAGGCATACAGATCCATCACGTTCTGATTCAAAGCATCAAAATCTACTTTTAAAGTAGCAGGCATTCTTAAATTCATATGACTCTGATGTAAACTGAGTCTTATGATTTCACTGCATTTCTATTAATCTTTCTGTTAATGGCAAAGTTATCATGGACCATGGAGCAGGGGAGGATACAAGTATAATACCTAAAAATTGAGGAAGAAAAGAAAATCTCCAGCTGATGTCACTCACCACGGCACATGTTTAAGGGTGAAACGACAGCCTGAATTTAAAGGAACTCCGTAAGGAAATACTCCACCGTCCCCTATCAGCATTTTATAGCTAGCAAAAAATATATTGCTAATAGCAAAGTAGTCATATTGAAAGCTAGTTCGGGGAAAGACAATTGTTAAAGAAAAAGACTGTCATCCCAGTCATGCCAGGGTTCTGAGGGTTATGAAAATAGACTCTATCAGGACTAAGGCTCAAGAAATGAAGTGTAACAGGTCAAGTACTGTATCAGTTTGGGGCAGGCCACTGAGCAGAAGAGCTCCTGGCATGGGTCACTGCCCTAGCAGAAATGAAGGAGAATATAAATAGATCCAATTAAAAGCAATCCCCTTTTGTAGGTCACTTTGGCCTTAAAATAAGGCAGGCAGGCAGATCTGCCTATCTTATGGCTAAGGTCGGGGGAAAAAAATAATAGTAACACCACCACATAAAAACAACTCTTAGCCTTCTGTGGCTGGCAGTGTAATGAGTAACTAGGGCGAAGTGAATTCTGTAAAGTTCCATAATCACAAGTAAGAGATTATGTAGGGAAACTTGTGTCAATTACTTGATTGGCACTGCCATTCAATTTTTGTTACAGAAATGTGAAGAAAGTTAACTATCCTAATTCATCATGGCTAAGCTTCCAGAAGTCTCAAGAACTAGAGAGTTAAAAGGATGTTTAGACAATTTAGGGAAAGATCATCTGAGGCATACTTTGTTTTGTAATCTAAATTAGCTAGGTTGGCAGGATACATTAAATTAATTCACAAAATGGATCCAAATTTCAAATATTTACCAAATACTCTATGTTTAAAACACTGTGCTAAGTTTATTCACTAATTTTTTCTAATCTAATTGAAGTAACAATTATCCAAAAGGGGTATTATGGAGACCATTGCTCAGAGGAAAAATGTGACTTGCCAGAAATCATTGTTAGCAAACAGAGGAGCCCTATTTGAACCCAATTCTCCATACGCCACAGCTATATAATTGCTAAATGTTCTACTTCTCTTAACAGAAGTTGGTTCTGTGACATGTGATATTTGGTCATACACAGTGACCCATGTCACTTTTCTTGCAGTAGAGTCAACTGGTGAAAAGTCCACAGGGTTGCTTTGGGAAACCAGGGTTTTAGCCACAGAACTGCCATTAGCTGTGTGATTCTAGGCAGGTCAATTCACCTGGTTTTTATTTCCTGAGAATTAAGTGGATTGGTAAAAATTATTTAAGGTGCTTTCTAACCCCTAAGTGCAAATTTTAATGGTTATTACTATCAATTATGTGAGTTCCATTCCAGATTTCATAAATGTATTTTGAAAACCCACTGAGTACAAAAGATACTGTGCTAAATATTTTACCAAATATTAGACATTTTATCCTCCCAACAATCCAATGGAGTAGATAGTATTCTTTCTATTTTACATATTTTAAAAATCCAGAATCTCAGAGAGTGTAGAAAAAATATGCTCTCGTTGATTATAAATGACAAAGCTATAATGTATCTAGGTATTCTGGCAACAAGTTCAGTGCTTCTATCACTACCACCCAGCTGTCTCTTAGTCATGGTGGATGAATTTAATTTATATCTGCTCCATTACCTCACAATTCTATCTCAGAACCATTGTAGAGGTAGAGATTTTAGGGAAAACAACGTAGAAAAATTCAAAATCAAGCTTTTATTTAAAAAAAAAAAAAAAAAGTTCCAGTAAACTAAAATATTTGACAGTAATTGTAAGTTACTCACAACTTTAATCAGCCCAAGACATTCACAGTGAGAAAGTCTGTTACAGCATTTGTATTCCTAAAACTAAAACAACAAATATAATCTGGCCAGGGGAAGGGAGATGTGATGACAACTTTGTGACCCTAAAATTTGATAGACTTTCTCAGTGCAGCTTTTATATTTTACCCTTTATTCCATTTTAAAGATCCATTCTTGCACTACCAAAAAGACACCACAGTATTTGTGCCTGGGTTTCAAGACTAGAAAAACAAATATTCACACAAGCAACCTGTATTAATGTCTTCTTTCTTTGAAGAAGCATCTGGATTTCTACATTTTGGAGTTCTCTGTTTTTGCTCTTGTGCAAGAGATTTAAGTTCTTTAAACCACTGAAAATAACATTTCTTAAAAGATAAGTAAAAATGAGATTCACAGATGTCATTCTAGTAAACAGCGTGGTACCTTTTCATTAAATAGTCAAAGACACCACACATACACACACACACACACTCACACACGAACTTCCCCTTTTAAAAACTACTCACTGCAGGCAGGGCATGATGGTTCATGCCTATAATCCCAGCGCTTTGGGAGGCTGAGGTGGGTGGATTACCTGAGGTCAGGAGTTTGAGACCAGCCTCACCAACATAGTGAAACCCTGTCACTACTAAAAATACAAAAAATATTAGCCAGTCGTGGTGGCAGGCACCTGTAATCCCAGCTACTTGGGAGACTGAGGCAAGAGAATTGCTTGCCCCCGGGAGGCAGAGGTTGTGGTGAGCTGAGATCGCACCACTGCACTCCAGCCTGGTCAACAGAGTGAGACTCCATCTCAAAAAAAAAAAAAAAAAAAAAACCAACAACAACAACAAAAACACTACCCACTGTATAAAATTAACTATTACAACTATGGTAATTTTTTTAAAATTGCAACAAAAATGTTAAGAATATGTGTTTGTAAGTCTGCTCACTTTTCTGGGGAATAGGTTTGGAGAACAGTGACCTTCAAATGTTGAAAACTGCTGTTTAGATATATTGCTAAAAAGTTAAACTCTACCAAAACCAGTTGAATCATGATCTAGGGTATGTATAAACTCTTGTTTTTGTTGGGTTCAATACTGACTATTAAGTTATTTATGTGGAAATTTGTACCCAATGCTGTAAGATAGCATGTTGAATAACGTGTCATTCACCAATCGCATTGAACAATACAATATCCGGAGCATGCAAAAACAGGTGTACCATCATCAAATCAATTGATCTTTTTATTCTTGAAATTTGTGTATTGTAGATGGAAAATTGTTGGCTGAATGACATACTATGTAATTTATGCCACTTGCATAAAAAAGCAATAGTCTATGCAAAAACAATAATTTCTTGCCTCTTTGTTGAGAATATAGCATAGTGATGAGGCTTTTAATAAATGTTTATGCCTAAAGACTTAAAGTGATTTTTCTGAGCATCTTAGTTGTATAGTTGCTCTCTATATATTTCCTTCACATTGTATTGGTTTATTTAAAATGATCCTTCTTATTAACAGTATTTGTATTTGCAACATTTCCTTAAATAGGTCTAAATCTCTTAGATACTTTAAAAGATTGGTCTAGCTGCTGAATAAAAAATGAATCGGGAGATGAGGCTGCGAGCAGAAAAACAGCCCAAAGACCATAACATTTCAGAGTTTGGGCAGAAATAGAAGAAGTGGAGTGGATTTTAAATTTATTTGAATTGAACAGATCATGAACGCTTAATCATCTGGAGGTGTAGGTTGACAGAAACTTGTCAAGAGTAAGTCTGATATTCCAGAAGTCAAAAATTGGGTCAATAGTGATAGAATTATGTTAAACAGAAAGATAAAAATAACAATCTTGGAGATGGAAACTAAGGTATGTCATTAGTTTTTTGGTTCATATCAAATTGGAGATGCCTGTAGGAAATGCTGGCAAAAATGGCAAATATCTGGCTATAGGAGTGAGAAGTCAGAACATTTGTCTGAGTTGAAGAAATCTGGGAGTTCTCACCACAGAAATTGCATTATAAGCTGTGGTGAACTAACCAAGCAAAAGATTACAGAATAGGAATTTAAAAGGATCTTAGGCCAACTCTTCACACCTCTGTTACTGGGAAATTGGGAAGAGGAGCAGAAGTCACCAAGGGAGACAAAGAGAAAGAGCCAGAGGAATAGGAAGAACATTTGAAGGCAAGAAAAGAGACTATTCTGAAGAGGTGTGGTCAACAATGTTATATTCTACTAAGTCTTGTAACATATATTTTAAAACATTCGATTTCTTTTAGTATTATGGCAGCCATTGTTAAACCTTAGCAAGAGACCAGTGAAACAGGGGGAGCATACAAATAAGATGAAAATGTCTGTACAAAAACTACAAATCTTGGTTGTGGAAAAGGGCAGAGGAGGAAAGTGGTAACTCTATTAATCAGGACCATTTAAGCAAACTGCCTCTACAGACAAACCCAAGGGCTTTACACAGTTAATGTTTGTTTTGTTCATGCAGTGTTTAATGATGACCCTCCCCAACCCCATCCTGTGGTTCTGCCATCTGGAACAAGTGCCCTGTATGTTCACCAGGACTGCGAAAGGATTTATGGAAGAGTGACACACACTGTTAGTGTTAAACATTGCTTTCATCCACAATCCATGGACCAGAACCAGACTCATGGTCCAGGGAAGTTAGGAATCTTAGGAGCACACTTGGAATATTTGATGCATATGTACTGCTTCTATCAGAAAAACCCAAGCAGGATGTGGGGTCAAAAAATGTTTTTATTTGTTGGGTGTTGTATTTTATTTGTCTGTTTTTAAGATGGGAAATACTAGAGCACATTTGTTTTCTGATGGGAACATCAGATACAGAGTTGTAAAGCATCAAAGAAAGAAATCTCAGAAGACAAATTTCATGAGAAGGCAAAGGGAATGGGATCCAAAACAGAGGAGGAATGACTACGGGTATTTTCGCTGCTGAATCACTGTCCTAAAAGGAAATAATGGATATGGGTTGAGGCATATTTATTAATTTGGTGCTGGAAGATGAAGAAGTGTCCTTTTGATGATGTCTATTCCCTCATTGCAACGTGAAGCAAGATTATGAGCTGCAAGTTGAGAGGTGGTGCAGCATGGTGTGAAAGCCCAGGAGACTGAGGAGCTTGGTAAAGGCGTGAAATCATTTCTAGGAAGAATGGAAGTCTTTCACTTGGCAACATATCTGGCTTATTTTCTAACACAATATTCAGTCCTCAAATCATCCTAAAATATTCAACATAACTTAATATTCCATGTGCCTGCTCACGTTCCATTACTTTATTCTTGCATTTTCCTCTGCCTAGGGTGCTATCCCCAATCCCACCTTATTTACTCTGTAAACTTTTACTCATCCTTCAGCTCTTGCCTCAGGTAGGGGCTCTTGTATAAAGGCTTTTCTGTTACATCAGAAAGAGTTGGCTCCTTACCCTTTCTCCTCCAGTAATCCACATCTTCCTTATGGGGCTCCCATAAGGGATCTTCCTGAGGTCATGAAACCTGTCTCTTCACCTTTATTCTCAGACATAGCACAGAACACTGTACAAAATGAAGAGATGCTTATAATTGCTTTTGGACCAGCTATAGACATTTAGTAGAATATAAACTATACTAAACATTGTGAATAAAGCTTACCACTCCAAAAATATGATACAAATCTAAAATTTAATTAAATGTTTAAAATAGCATTCAAAATAGCAAAACAGGATAGAAATCAGCCCATATTTACTAAGGAAGGAGGGGTGTCTTCTGGCACACAAACAGTTCCAAGCCTGAAACACTGTAAATAACTAATTAAAATTTTTTTCTGTTGTAATAAAAATAAAATGCCTTAAGCAGTCTAACCTGCTTTTCCCAACTCATTTAGCTCCTTCCTCACTGTGTAAATGCCCTTTACAAACTAGACATCAGCTTTGCAGAAGATATTTTTGAACAACTGAAATATGAAGCAAAAACTTTGTTAAGGCATGCCATCTGTTTTGGTTTTTTGGAGCCCAATGATTTTATCTTTCCTGAGATTCAAACCACCTCACCCTTTATAGCAATTCATTAAAACTTCACTGCTGAAGGAAGGTGAACAGGGATATCACAACCATAGGATATGAAAAATAATTGCTTTTGCTCTGTTTTCTATACTCAAACCTCCCAATTAATCAAGGGTATTTCTACCACTTTGAAAAATTCTCCTTGGCTCTATAGTCTCTATGGGCAGGAAAATTTGGAACTAAGTTCTAGTTTACCAACAACTCAATTCCTAACCAATCTACATTGATACAATTATGTTTTCTGTACCATTGCACAACTACAACTAAAATTACTACTAGTTGGATAGTAAAGTATTTCAATATTTCTCAAAATCAAATTGAAATCCAGAGTTCCAAAGTTGCCGCCACTGCATGCACATTTGCACATTATTAGGAAGCAATATATAATTTCTGGAGCAGTTGTGTGAAGTTCTCAAATGTATTTGGCTAAAGGCAAAATTTTACAACACAGTCTTTTATCCTTAATTAAATTACAAAATTAAATGTCACCTCAAAATTTGACGAAGTCCCCTTTCCATGGAAACTCTGAAATAAAACTAGGGTACAATACAAAAAGCACTGATCACAAATGTGAGAGCCTCCGACTTAAGTTCACCGTTCTGCCACTAACTAGCTGTGCAACATAGAGTGTCTTGGAGTCTCAGTTTCCTCACATGTGTAATTAAGGTATGGGGCCTCTTGATTACTAAGATCAATTTCAGCCCTATATTTTGAAGAAATCAAAAGGCTACCTGAATAGCATTTATGTCTCACTGTGAAACCTGTATACCTTGCATATTACCCAGTGCTGTGAAACCCAGTAGATCTTCAAGAAATGTTGAAAAAGCAAATGAATGCCTAAATGTAAACAGGTATATGACGTTTGTAAGAGTCAATGAATCAGAAGAAAATAGAAGGGAGATGCCAGTATAATGAGTGTCCAGGAAATGAAAAATAAGTAAGACAAATGAAATATTATTTGTTTCCATTTGGTATGCTTACCCATTGCTGACTCATTCACCTACTACTGATTCCTCTTTCAAATGCTGTTTGGTCCTAAATCAGCAGTGAAAGGAATTATTAGCCATTAAGATTTCTGTTCTAGTTAGCATTCAGCTTAGCTAATGGTGTCAGAAAATTCAAAACAATAGTGGCTTAATTGAGAAAAAAAGATTAGCTCTCATTCCATGGAAATGAGGCAGTTCAGAGCTAGTGGTGTACATCCATGAACATCAGAAACACAGGATGCCTCTGTCTTTTGCCTTCTCATTCTTAAAAGGAGGAGTCTATCCTGGAGCCAAAATGACTGATCCAGCTCTAACATTTCTGCATGCAAAGACTTGTCTGTTTTTAAGGACACAATCCAGAATTTGCACATATCATGTTCTCTTGCATCAAAGAGCATAGTCACAAGGCCAGATAAAGATAGAAAGGAGGCCAAAAAGTTTATTCTTTCTAAGAGAAACTGTTATTACCAGCAAATATTTAGGAAATGGCCATTACTTTGGCAAAGGGTAGAATTGAGAGATGCTACCTCCCATTGGACTTCTAGTCTATGTACATAATCTTGTTCTGGGCTATGAAGTAGGTTTTAGGAATACTCTTACCTACACTTTTCTGTATCCCTCTCATTCTTGTAATAATTATGTGTTTCCTCCCAGGCTTTCCTAACCTGGAGGAAATTAGCTAAATAAACTATTCAGTGTTAATCTCAATGTGATACCTCACCAAAGAACATCTGCATTTTCAGAGGAAATCTCATTGACAGTTCAAAATTTAAGCCTAGAAATGAAATAAATGTTTCATTAAATAAAGTATCATTAAATACATACCTCAATGAAAAGAAGAGTTTTAGGAGACACTCCTCCTGAGCAGCTCAAACAATGCTACTAAGCATCACCTATTTCATCCAAAAATAGGAGCAGCCTTGGTGAGCGATTCTTGTATTTGCTCCAATAGTTATTTGCTCTATTATTCCACTGTGCCATGGTTTTCTTCTTTTTATCTTATTAAATATTACAAAACTATATAGTGTGTAGCAGGATTCTATTTTTATTTTAATACTACAATTAAATTTGATCTTCTAAGTCTAAAAGGAGTTTGTAAATTTAACATCATTGAAAACTTCAGGTTACAAGTTCACCAAAAATATAACTATCTTTCAAACTTTTAGTAGACACTAATTTAGGAACACTAATGTGTTCACATGTCATTAATAATATTAAGCTTTTAATTAATAATAACCACACTAATTAAAAGTGACAATAATGACTTAAATGGCACCTATCACTATAAGACATTCCAATTTACTAAAGAAATTCAGTCCTTAATATGCCACACTCTGTCCAGCCATTAAAGCACAGGGATTACTTTTCATTCCATATTGTGAGTTACTTATCATTTAGTCAATTCACTTTATAGCCACTATGGTCTGCTGGGTGAATTCCAGACTTTAAATTAAATAGCCAAAGAGTATGAAAGTGCTCAATGTCTGTAAAATTCTGCATTTAAAACAATGTAGACTGCTTGAAAATTGTGCTAAAGCATCTGGTAGATGTTATTTCATTTAAACATGGTACATTTTTATCCTAAACTAAAAAGCTGGAAAAATTGTAGAATTCATTTAAAGATATCACAGTTATGCTCAGGAACTGGAAATAACTGAGACACGGTTCCACGACCACCTAGCCCACCAGTAAGCAGGTTCCTCAGGAACCATTTGTTCAAGCTACTCAATTTAGACTTGGTCAGAAAGAAAGAATGGTACATAAAACGAGGAAAAGGATCAGAAAGGGGTATATTGAGTTTTTCAAATTTATTTCTTATAAGGAAGTGAAGGAAAGAGAGTAAAGGGAAGAATATGTGTAGGTGTGATGCTGATTAGGATGTTTCAAATTTTAGTCTGCATAAAAATTATCTGGGAAGCTCTTTTTTAAACTTTATTTCATGTTCAGAGGTATGTGTGACAGCTTTTACATAGGTAAACTCATGTCACGAAGGGTTATTGTACAAATTTATTCATCACCCAGTTATTAAACCCAGTATCCAAAAGTTGTTTTCTGCTTATCTTCCTCCCACCCTCCACCCTCAATTAGGCCCCAGTGTCTGCTGTTCGCTTCCTTGTGTTCATGAGTTCTCATCACTTAGCTCCTACTTATAGGTGAAAACATGTGGTATTTGGTTTTCTGTTCCTACATTAGGTTGCTAAGGATAATAGACTCCAGCTCCATTCATGTTTCCACAAAAGATACGATCTCGTTCTTTTTTATGACTACATAGCAGTCCATGGTATATATGTACCGTATTTTCTTTATCCAAATCTGTCATTGTTGGGAATTTAGGTCAATTCCATGTCTTTGCTATTGTTAGAGAAACTCTTAAAAGTACAAATTCACACAAATTCCTAGAGTTCCATCTTGTAAATGTAGCAAAAAGAAAATGTAGAAATCTTTTTTTTTGAAATACAAGAAACCTATATGACTCTTACAGAGGTTGTGGCAGGCAGAAAAATGACTCCTCCGCTTCCCCAAAAAGCCCATGTCCTAATTTCTGGAACCTGTGAACATGGGATCTTACACAGAAAAAGTAAATTTCCAGATGTAATTATGGTAAAGGATCTTGAGATACAGAAGAGTATCCTGGATTATACAGATGAGTCCAATTGAACCACATGAATCCTTAAAAGTAGGAAACTTGTCCAGGGCAGCTCAGAGGGAGGCGTTACTACAGAAGAATGGTCAGAGATATACAACCTTGCTGGCTTTGGAGATGGATGAAGGAGCCTATAAAACAAGGAATTTCAGTGGCCTGTAGAAGCTGGAAAAAGCCAGGAAACAGATTTTTCCCTAGAGCCCCAAGAAAGGAATGCAGCCTTGCTGACACATTGATTTTAGCCCAGTGAGACCTATGTTGGACTTCTAACCCACAGAATTATTTAGGTAATAAGTTTGTGTTGTTTTATGCCACTAAGATTTGTGGTAATTTGTTGCAGCCACAGCAGAAATCTAATACACAAGTGGTTGAAGACCCACATTTTGAATTCCTGTTAAGCATTCAAATACACTAAAATACAAAATCCAATGACATTTTAATAGAATAAGTGCAGTCTGTTTCTCAAAAGGGAAATGGTTTCTTTACTATATGACAATTGTTTAAATTCACTGATAGAGGTATTGTTTCTCCTTATGCTGTGGTTCTAAAGCATATATGAATTTTTATGTTTTTCAATTTCATCAAAAACTAAAGAAAAAAAGAATAAAGTGATATGAGGATGAGAAATAAAAGACACATTACGGAAGGAAGGAGGGAAATGATAAGAAAAAAACAAAAGGGGGAAACCAGGAGACTTTTGTGAACTTTATTGGGGTAAGCAGCCTGATAACATATTTTTATCCTTTCGTATTACAAACAAATACAAAGGCCTGACAAGCTAAGAAAAGCATATCATGAAGTGGCCTAAATGCCACAGCTGTTCTACAATGTAGTGTTATTTTTTTCTGAATATGCTATTATGTCCTATGAAGCACATGTGCATCAGTAATTTTTCTTCTGTTCCAAATTTGTCTCACTCTCACTATTCCATATTCAATCAAAACTGTTTGCATCTCTCCTCCCCAAACATTTTAATTTTTCTTACTTCAGTTTAGGAATCTCTGAGCTTCCTAAACACTGTATGTTGCCCAAATCCTGGATTCCGAATCAACACATTTTTAAACCCAATAACCCAAACACATTTTCTAAACCCCTTTTCAACCACAAGTAAAGCAAAGTGAAGCATGTCTTTGGGTAAAGTATTTTATCCTGAAAAAGACCACAGTCAGTCCTATGGGTCAGAAAACCCAAGGCTATATGGAAAGTTCCTAAATTGTTTGTAAGCATTGGGGTAGGATAATTTGGGGCCTATAAATGAGGTTTAGGTATCCATTATATTTTAAAGCTTAAGATTAGGTTCAGAGGAAGTGGCAGTTTGAACATATAGTAGTTAATATGTAAATGATATAACCCTCTAGCTTGGTAAGAGAAAGTGGTCTTGGTGATTCTTTGACCTAACTGAATCTCAGACTAGATCTAACTAAATATGCCACCGACTTGGTGTGCTCTCTCTTAGGAAAGTCATTTTCCTCCCACCACATTTGTTTGAGTTGAAGGCTGTCATTACCAGAAATGGTCTATGCTTTCTAAGATACACATTGTTATATAGAAGTAACTAATTTCTGCTGACACAATAATCCACAGGGATCTTGGTCTATCATAAACCCTCTCTCTCTCTCTTTGTTAATATTTCAGTACACCTGTAGCACTTTACTTCTCCTCCAGACCACTCATCCAATACTCGAGTCATCTAAATGATCATTAAGCCAAAGCATTATGGATAATTCATGGATGTAATTAGCTCTGTTATAATGCTTGTTCTGAAAATGTGAATTTGTTTCAATACAATTAATATGTTAGGGAACAATTTGAGCATAACAGAATTTTGAATTTGCTTATATATGCTTTTGTCAGTGAGCTCTAAATATTTGGAGACTTTTTAAAAAAATTGGAACTACATCTAATGAAAGATTACAGTTTTGATTATTCTGTCTCTTAAATCATCTTTTAATCTAAAACACTTCATACTTGCTTTTTAATGATGCTATTTTTTTCAAAGGGGGAATAAGGTCAAGTTGTCCTCTAGAATTTCTTAGACTGTTTTCCATGCTTATCCAATTATATGCTCATGGTCTAATAACACTTGTTCCTCTCTCCATTATATTTTCTGTAAATTGTCAGTTATGTCTAAAGTCTTCATTAGAATCAGGTTAGATATTTTGGGAAGAACACTTGATAGGTGATAAATATGAACTTTTTTCTTTCTTTATTCCTTTCTTCTTCCTTTTCTTTCTTCTTCATTTCTTCCTTCCTCTTCCTTCCTTCCTTCCCTCCTGCCTTCTATCAACTGGGTCTCTTTGTTATTCTGCCAAGATTTCTACTGACAAGTCAAGAAAAATATTTAATTCTTCCGTTTTAATGACCAATTTTCAAAATAAGAATAGATAAAATGTTTTAAAAGTATGCATTGCAAAATTATGAAGTTAAAAAATTAGAAAGAAATACTTATTACACATATTATAGATAATGGCTAATTGCCCTAAAGAAAAAAAAAAAAAAAAAAAAAAAAACTCCTGTAAATCAGTAAGAAAACAACTAAAACTCCAGTAGAAAATGAGAAAAACAAAGAGCTCTCATTACAGAGAAATGAAAATCACTCAAATGTAGTATATTCAACATCACTTATTTCACCTATCCAATGGACACAGATCAAAGACATATCAATGTACAAATGTTATCAATGTATAATAATACATATAATAATGATAAAAGTATATTAAAATGATGTAAACATACAGGTGTTCCCATGTGCTGTTACTAGAAGTCTAAATTGTCACAACACATATGGAGACCCCATTTGTTAATTGCCAACATGAAAAATCCACAGACACTTTGACCCAGCAATTCTCCTGCTAAGAATTTAGTCTACGGTTATTCCTACACAAACTCCAACTACACTTTTGATAAGAAAAGTTGAAAACAATCAAAGTGTCCATTAGTTAGAGTTGATTAAGAAAATGCAAATTTGAAAAGTTTATGAAATAGAACACTAGGAAACAACAGAAAAGATTAGGGCATAAAAATGTTAAATAATTTCAGATATATTTTGAGTGAAAAAGTAACATGCTGAAAAGCATGCCTAGATCACCTAATGAATGAGTCTAGTTAGAGAGGAGAAATTCAAGAACTGAGGTCCAAGGCTCTTCAACATTTAGAGTTTGAGAAAGGAAACAAAAACCAATAGAGAAGACTGAAAATGAAAAGCCAGTGAGGTGAAAATAAAATCAAGCTAGTATAGTGAGGGAAAAAGCTTATTCTCTCCAGACAAGTTTAGTTTTGTTTCCAAGAAAAATAAAACTCTTAATTTTCCCCAAGTCCCTGGCTGCTCAGAATAAATGCTATATTTTTTATCTTCCCTAACAAGGGTGTGCAGTGAGTTGAATAGTGTGCCCTCAAATTTATGTCCACTTGAATATGACCTTAGTTGAAATAGCATCTTGGCAGATATAATTTAGCATCTCAAGATGAAGTCATTCTGAATTGAGGGGATAAGGCCTAAGTCCAATGACTGCTTGTTCAACCATTATGGAAAACAGTATGGCAATTCCTCAAAGATCTAGAACTAGATGTACCATATGATCCAGCCATCCCACTACTGGGTATATACCCAAAGGATTATAAATTATGCTACTACAAAGACACATGCACACGTATGTTTATTGCGGCACTATTCACAATAGCAAAGACTTGGAATCAACCCAAATGTCCATCAGTGACAGACTGGATTAAGAAAATGTGGCACATATACACCATGGAATACTATGCAGCCATAAAAAAGGATGAGTTTGTGTCCTTTGTAGGGACATGGATGCAGCTGGAAACCATCATTCTTAGTAAACTATCACAAGAAGAGAAAACCAAACACCGCATGTTCTCACTCATAGGTGGGAACTGAACA
>NC_045443.1:58752234-58826357 GCF_002776525.5 Piliocolobus tephrosceles
AGAAAACCAAACACCGCATGTTCTCACTCATAGGTGGGAACTGAACAATGAGATCACTTGGACTCGGGAAGGGGAACATCACACACTGGGGCCTATCATGGGGAGGGGGGAGGGGGGAGGGATTGCACTGGGGAGTTATACCTGATATAAATGATGAATTGATGGGTGCTGACGAGTTGATGGGTGCAGCACACCAACATGGCACAAGTATACATATGTAACAAACCTGCACGTTATGCACATGTACCCTAGAACTTAAAGTACAATAAAAAAAAAAGAAAAAAGAAAAAAAAAAAAAGAGCAGAGAGCTCAGAGAAACACAAAAATATGCATAGAAAAGAATGCCATGTAAAGACAGAGGCAGAGATTGGGGTTATTCCACCATGAGCAATGGAAGGCCTGGAGCCACATAATTTGGAAGAAGCAGAATTCTTCCCTAGAGCCTACAGTGGGAGCATGGCCCTGCTGACACCTTGATTTCTGACTTCTAACCCCCATAACTGTGAGAGAATAAGATTCTGTTGTTTTAAGCCACCCAGTTTGTGGTGACTACGGCAGCCCTAGAAAACTTACACAGAAGATAGCTATGTATTTATATTTTGACCTACCAGATACTGTAGACTATGTGGATATTCTGGGTTATACCTTTAAAAGGAAAG
Source organism: Piliocolobus tephrosceles (assembly GCF_002776525.5). NCBI lineage: Eukaryota > Metazoa > Chordata > Mammalia > Primates > Cercopithecidae > Piliocolobus > Piliocolobus tephrosceles. The sequence goes on from NC_045443.1 coordinate 58,752,894, forward strand.
AGTTTCTCTTTGACTAGAATGTGGACTTCAGGTGAGCACATTGGATGTGCAGATAAGTTAAGGGTAACAACCTAGGAAGCAAGAAAATTGAAAGTGTCTATTCTAGGTGATTTTGCAGCGATCATGCCAGTTTTAATTGGTATGTAACCAAAAAAATTAGATTATATTGTCTTGAAGTCACAGTTATGCTGGGGCTCTGTCACAGCAGATAAACCAACATCCAGAACAATACAAGAAAAGAGTTTTAAGAAAGAAGGAGTCATCAGCTGAACCCAATGCTCCTGAGGCGTGCAATCAGGGGAAGACTAAAGCCTGAGTATGTAATTAGACAGATAAAGTTAATAATGACTCAAAAGTGCTGTTTGAACCAGAATAGTATGAACAAGAGCCTATTTGAGTAAGCCCAAGTGAGAATGAAAGGTAAGAAGGTAGAGACAGTAAATATAGAGAGTGCTTTGGGGGAGTTTTACTATACACAAGGAGAAAGAAATGAAACAGTAGCTGGAAGAAAGCCAAAGGAATCCTTTTTTTTTTGTTTCAAAATTACCTCCTGAGTATTTCTCAATGTTACCGACTTTATGTGCTTCATTTCTCTCTTCCTAAGCCAACTTATAATTATAGCTCACCTGGACCACTGCAGTAGGCTGCTAATTCATCCGTTTTACCAGTCCTTGCCCATCTCTAAACAATTCTCCACACATCAGCTAGTATAATTTTTAAAACATAAATACATCACTACAGTGTTTCAAACTTCTCTGTGATTTCCCTGTGTGATGAGATTTAAATGTAAAATCCATAAAACACTAGCCCACATCATACCCTTATCAAGCTTTGTACTCAAGCCAAGGTCACAGAGTGTCTCCTATCCTGCACTAAGGAAATGGTGCACTGAAGCTATACATTTCACATTCTATGCAGCCTATTGGGCAGTCCTTGAACTGGTCATACACACGTCTTTTCATGCCCAGCACTTTCATGCTCATGGCTTTTAATGACATTTTTCTCTCTATCTTTAAAAAAAAATCCTTTTCCAATTATTTACCTACCTTGTTCCAAATCATCCTTCAATTGTTAGCTAAACATAGCTTCTGAGAGAAGCTTTTCTGAATTTATCACAATTTAGAGCCCTATCATATATTTTTATGGCTTTTTGTACATTTCTGTCATAGCACTTATTTATTCCCATTAAAATTCTTTCCTTCCTTCCTTCCTTCCCTTTCTTTCTTTCCCTTTCTTTTCTTTCTTTTTCTTTTTCTTTCTCTTTCTTTCCTTCCTTCCTTCCTTCCTTCCTTCCTTCCTTCCTTCCTTCCTTCTTTCTTTCATTCATTTTGAGACAAGCTGTTACTCTGTTTTCCAGGCTAGAGAGTGCAGTGGTACAATATCATGACTCACTGCAGCCTCAAACTTCCCAGCTCAAGTAATCCTCTCACCTCAGCCTCCTGAGTAGCTAGAAGCACAGTAGCATCACCATGCCCAGCTATTTTTTTTATTTATGGTAGAGATGGCATTTCACATGTTGTCCAGGCTGGTCTCAAACTCCTGGGCTCAAGTGATCTGCCCACCTCTGCCTCCCAAAGTGCTGGGATTACAGGTGTGAGCCACTATGCCCAATCAAATTGAATTTCTCATTTATGCAATTGTATATTTAATGAAAGGCCTCATAGCAGGTGATTAAGAGCACAAGCTCTGGAACCAGATCAGCTGGGTTTAAATTCAGACTCAGCTACTTTCCATTGTATCTTGAGACAAAATGCATAACTATCCCCAGGTCCCTCCTCTGTAAAATGGAATAATTATAGTTAATATCTGATGGAGTCATTTTGGGAATATGGACTAAATATACTAACGTCTAAATGTAGAACATGTGTATTGCTTGCTATGTGTCATGGCACATAATTCAGACTTGAAACAATTATATGTGAACAGAAAGACACTTGTCAGTTCTATGAGTAACATGGCTATAATTTTAGGTATTATGAAGGCTGGGTCATAACAAACTTATTTCATTTTATAAATGCAGACTATTTGCTGCACTCTTGCATATTTAGTTAAAGTATATGTTTCTTTTAAAAGGATCTATATACATGTGCAGAAAATACCATAGATGGCACAAATACACAAATCGTATTTTTCTTTCTTACCTTGACCAAAGTACTCCCTAGGTGCAGAATACTAAAATTCCAAGCTTTCTAGTGGCCAGAAATGGTAACAAGTAACCAAGTTCTGGCTAATGAGAAGGGTGCAGAAATCCCTGGGAGGGTTTTCCTCCCCATATCAAAAGACAAATCCTTGGGAGGAGAGGGCTTAATTGGTATGTTTACTTCTTCACCCTTGGCTGAATTTCACTATTCAGAATTCAGTTGTGATGCCTAGAAGCGCAGCAGCCATTTTCTGCCCCCATGACATCCAAAGCCACATGCTTAAGAATGGTAGACCAAGGGAACGGAAAGGCTCTCCTTGTATGGCTATGCATCCCTGAATGTCCACACTGGGTTTCTTGTTATATGAGCAACATTGACCCTGAAAGACTGAATATACAGACAATAATCAAATCATATATGGAAACAGAACTCTGATCTACATTCAAAGTCCTAATAGCCAAACCACAAGCTGCAGCAATTGGCCTAGAATTATCAGGGCTTTGTCAAGGGTGATGGACAACTTCCCTTTTTTGGCTCCCTCTTCTACTTCTAATTTAGAACCAAACAGAGAAAGCCAATTTTTCTCCCCAAACCAATCACATAAAATGCCCTCAATCTAATTGTGCCACCTCCGTCTTTCCCATGCCAACAACCTACAATCAGAGCAATAAGGAAAAAAACCTTGTATTTTTCCACTACCTTGCTTTCCAACTTTTCTAATTGCCTTTGAATCTCTGCCAAATGCAAATGATGGTGCCTGACTCCCTTACTTAGAAAGTTCACGATAAATAGCTTCTTTTTGTTCTCATTTGAGTGGTCTTCACTGATTTTCACAACCTCATGTTTGTTTAAACATCTGTTTGCCAGCTTTTGTGTTGCTCAAAGCTAAGGGAAATCCTAATGCACTATTATTTTGCTGTTATTTTAAGTACTACATGTTTTATATTACTAACAAGCAAAGAAATTTATTCCATAGTGCAGTGCTTCTCAAACTTTAATGCAGTATAAGTGTCCTGGAGTTCTGTTTTTATGAAATCAGAACTTGGGCCTGGGGTGAGGCCCAAGACTCAACATTTCCGATAAATGAACTCCCAGGTAACAACAGTGTTACAGATACAAAGACCACACTTTACATAACAGGGCTATAGTGGATACCTTCCAGCCAGCGTTTAGGCATTTCTCCCTTCAACGACAACTTTGTTAACATTAAAAAAAAAATACCAATTTCCTCTCTTTATTAGGGGAAGATAAATGCTGAAAAGCACACAGGTCTAGCCAAAGAAGTGCAAGTGTTGTTGTTTTTTTTTAAATTTTTCTCCTTGCCCCAATCTTTGAATCTTTGGTCTTTGGGGACTCTCTGGTTTCTCTTCTAGACCATCTGTGTAGTCAAATCAGAAAGAGTTTTTCAAAATTCACTAGAAGACCCAGGATCTAATCTGAATCTGTCATTCAAACATTCTTTCTTGTGAAATGAGATGAGAGATGGTGACTGACAGCCTGGGTGCTGCAGTCCTTGACCACCCAATGGTCACACAATCTGGCCCTCCAATATCAAAATGATGAATCAGAAGTGTTTTGTTAATGAGACAAAAATGTTTTTAGAATGAGTGCTGAGTCTCCAACAGATAAATATGAGAATGAGACATAAGGGAATTCATCATCAAATATTCTTTCATATGCCACATTTTTTACACTTGCAACAAACATACAGCATTTTCCAAACCACTCTGTTTTGCAAACTCGGTAAAAATAAAAAGGAGAGGTACCTCACCATAATAGATAATAAATCTATTTCTTAACATCACAGAAGTTGTGCTCTACATTTCTGGAGATCTCCCTTGTTGAAAATTTAGTGAGATTGAGCCTGAAACCTTGTTTAAACAAAATCTTCACCAAAGGCCTTATCAACAGAAGAAATAAAATTTTTGCACCCAGTGGTTATCTTTTTCCTGGTCATCTTGAAATGAATAAAATTCAAATAGAATTTGGCACTGTTCTCAGCAGTCACAAAGACTATCTTGTCTCAATTAACTTATTACCACCTTGGTTTTAAAAACACTATAAACAAACCTACCAAGAACACACAGTCTTGAGAATTGTAAGTCAGACTAGCTGCTCATTTCATAGTGAAGCCATCATCAAACCGCTTTTGCTGGCACCTAGAAATCTGTAACATCTACTGAAAGAGTGAAAGACCATTGTATCTCCTGATAGCTGATACATAGATATAAAGCCTGTGTAACTAGCAATTACATCTTAATAAAGTGGTAATCTGGCAATGTTTGTGTTCTGATAGCATAACAAAGTAAATGCAATCTTCAACTGGAGAGATGGCTGGTATGGCCTGAATATTTCTCCTGACTAAACTTGCTTGACGAAAACTTCAGGCAGACTTCTTGACTCTAGCCCCTGACCTCCCTTTTCTTGAAGCGTCTACCTTAGAAAATTTTCAATTATAGATTCTTTCTCTCCCACTTTGAGTATATATTTTTTAAGCCTCTTACCAGTTTTAAACCTTAGGGATGTCTTTCTCATGGATCTTGGTGCCATTTCTTTGAAATGTAATCATCAAAGAAGATAGTGCTCTCATTTTCCAATTGCTGTAGGAGGATAAGTGCCTAATTTCTGTGGGTGCCTTGCTTCAAGTTGTAAAACTATCTCCTGCCATGAAGACAGGAGAAAGATTACTTTTCTTTTGAGTAAGGCCAACTAGCAAAAACAGTGGCCTAAGAATCTTTCTATCTCAGCAATTAAGAACTCTCCTACCATTTGTTTCAGTGGAGTTGAATTCAGCAGTAATTCCAGCCTGTCTGCCCTTTTGTAATAATCTTGAATAAAGCCTTCCTTGTCTGTTTAACTTTATCTACTGCAATTTTTGCTTTGACATAGGCAAATATTCAATTATGTAATTTATTATTACATGGCTACAAATGTAGCGATGTTCACTAACACATACACAACTAAAAAGAGTAGTGAGGGGGGCAATTTTCTAACTATTGCTACCCTTGCAACCACAACCACAACAAAAACATGAGCTTTCTGGATTGGAGGAAGGCAACAAGAAATTAGTTTATGAAGTCTCACAACAAACATGTCTTAATTTTATACCATATTCCAGGTAAAATGGAAGAAAATGGTGGTACAGAGCTGAAAGGCACACTCTGCTCACTGTGGCACACTAGACTCTTAGGGGAATCTGCAATGTCAATCAACAATTGTAATTCAGTATGGTAATTAAGTTCAGAGGAGTACAAGCACAGAGTCTTTAGAAGGTCAAAGAGGAGTATATAATTTAGATTGGGGAGGTTTTAGTGAGTAAGTGACATTTGAATTACAACTTGAAGGATCAGTAGGTATCAACCAGGCAGAGTTAGAGAGTTGTGAATCTTGGGAACAGGAACGGGAGCCACAAGCACAAGCCTAGAAACATGAAAAGGCATAGCATAAAATGAGATGATCAATAGTTCAGAGTGTGACTGGTTAAAAAAGTGTGTGTGGAGCTATCGACACTCTTCATCCCTCACCACGCAACATATTGGTTAGTAAATGCTTTCAGTTCATCTTCTAAAACAAAAACTTAAGTCTGTCCACTTCTCTCCATCTCTACCCTACTGCAGACAACTTTGAAAAAAACAGAATATATTTTAAGGTTTACATTTCAGGGGCTCAGAACTGAGTCATTTCTATTTGAGAAAGTTCATAACACTAGTAAAATGGTTAACATTTCTTTCGTCTTGTTATTTATTTATTTATTTTGCCTTACCATAGTGTAAACCCAAATTAAATTCTAGGGCCCCCTAACTATCTGAATAGATCTCCCCTCTCAGCCAAGGGCACTCCAAAGTTAAACTGAAAAACCTAGTTCAGGTCATGATGGAAGGAGGGGTCCAACATTCCTCATTAAAACCTCCTCTCTTTTGAAATTCAGGAAAATCAAATCAGCATTAACATCAACACAGACCTTAAGTATGATAAGAAGCATTTATAATCTAATCTCTCAGAGGCCTGCTACTTGGAGGCTTCATGTGCATGATACACCCTTTGTCTCTGGAATAACTTATTGTAACCCATACATTCCTTTCTATCAATCATAACTCTCTCAACCAATTGCCAATCAGAAAAATTTTAAATTTATATATGACCTGGAAGCCCCGCATCTTTGAGTTGTCCTGCCCTTCCAGATCGAACCACTGTAAATCTTACATGTATTGATTGGTGCACTATGTGTCCCTAAAATATATAAAAGCAAGTTGTACCCCAACCTCCTTGGCTACATGTCATTACAACTTCCTAAGGCTGTGCCACAGGCTCATCCTTAACCTTGACAAAATAAAGTTTCTGAATTGGCTGAGTCCTGACCCAGACACTTTTGGGATCACAATAGCATTCAGACACTTCTCACTACCCCCACCACAACCACCCTGGCCTGACCACCACATCTTTCATCTGGCTCATTCCAATAGCTTCCTACCCAGTCTTCTTGCTACCACTTTTCATCCTTCTTCAATGGCAGCCCAAATGATCCTTCACAATGCAAATTATGTTACTCTCTTGGCTAAATTCTTGTGATGACTTTCCATTGCCCTCAGAATAAAATTCACACTAATTGTTTGAGGGGAGGAGAACATTTCTGTCTGACTTCTCTGGTTTCACAAAGGATTCTTTGCTAAATACTCTTAGGTTTTTGTTCCATTTTTAAATCCTCCCCAGGGAGGTATTTAATTGCTAGATCAGTGAGTTGGGAGAGGAACTGGCCACACATACGGATTAGCCCCTTGCTCTCATCCCTTGCTTTGTGATCTATGGACACACAGAGAACTTAGCCTGCAGCTCTGCTGTTTGCCAGCAAGAGAAAAGGTCCTGTCTTCAGTGGAGATTTCTGTATGCTTGGCTCCTTCTTACAAAGAGACTCATCTCAAATGTCACCTGATTATCCTGTCTAAAGTAAGCCCTTCCCCCATTACTCATAATTATAGGAACCACTGTTATTTTCTTTAAGACTCCACTCAGTGCCTGATATTTTATTGATCATTTATGTTGTCTTTTTATTTTTCCTGTCAAACCATACTGAAATGTAAATCCGTAACTAGGGGAATCTTTATCTTCTTCTGCACTCCTATATCTCCGAAGCCTATAACCACACCTGGCACAGGCAGATGATAAATAAATATCAAAGAGCTGAATCTGGAGAAGTAAAGGAAGACTTGGTACTGAAAGACAGCTAAGGGTCCAAAATGTCATAGCAAAAAACATTCACCCTCTTCAAAGAGAGAAATTTTGAAAAATTTAAACTTAAAATAATTATTCAATATTTCTCTAACTGAATAAAGGAAAAAAGGAATTTAAGTAGTTAAACTTTCAAATAATGACTTTTACAAGGCACCTTAAGAAATAATTAAAATAGCTATATCTATGCAGAATGCTCAATGTTTTCTATTGGTTAACTAAAAGAAATACATCAGTAGAGAAATTAGCACTTGATTATATCACAAATGGTCACATCTGGTTAATTGCTTAATAACTTAATAATGTAAATGGACATTTTACCTATAAGTAAAAGCCTGAAAAATGTAATTGAGTTTGCTCCCCTATATGACTAATATCTAACTTTCATATTCTATTAAGCAGTTTTAATCTCACACACACACACACAAAATACTGCTGCCCCCAGTTGTCTAAATAGAAACATTCATTTTGGATACAAAAGCAGCTGTAACATGACATTAATCTCTGTAATACCACAGGTAAGTTAAAGCACATGATTTTAAAACGATTGTCTTCCTTGTACTATATAAAGAGAGTTTTTAATTTACTGTCAATATCTCTTGGTCACTTGCTAGTGGATTTATGATAAGTCCGAGCTTAAACAAAATCTAAAGCATCATATATCTGAGACACAGATATTGATCATCTTGACTGACAGTGTTCAAATTCCCACAGCCCCTATCCTCCAAAAAGAATGTATTAATAAAAGTGAAGGTGCTCGGGACTTAAAAAGAAAAGAGGTAATTTCCCCTTTTCACACTTCATTTCATTGATCCTCTCTATCTTTTCCTCTTACAGATGAAGCTTGGTAAGACATCTGGGCAACCAGATTATCACTGCTGTTGTCAAAGTGACATTTGATTAAGCCAAGCTTCTAGGGTTTATCTTTAAAAGTACTGGATTCCTATGCTAAGAAGTTAATCCTTGTGTTTCTTATGCCACACATTTGCAGGTTCAGCCAGAGTTTTTAATTCTGCCTCTTCTTCCATGATAGTCTAAGTGACACTTGCTGTTTCTTTTGGAGATCTTCAAGTAAAGTAATGTAGGTAGCCTTAGCAAATTCGCGTCACTGCAAATGCCTCCCTCCTATTTTTATAAAGTAAGGAGGTTATTATATTCTCTTAGCTATTGATTTTTATTGATTTTTGCCAATGTTTCTAAAATGTAAAGTAATATACAAACTGCTTTCAAAGAACAAAATATCTTAATTATTGGTGTTAAATTATTTTTTTGTAAAGTTACTTAAAATTGATACAAACATAAATTCAGCTGTAAATCCTTTTGTTTGTAGGTCTCAACTACTCTAAAACAGAAATAAACTGAAATATCACTAAAAATTCCTATAAAACCAATAAAGCTATAATTTTATTTACTGCAAAGGAGGAAGTTGTGTTGCTAGAATTAAATTGCCAAAGTTAGAGATTTGTGGTTAAAAGATAAAGTCTCAGGTCTGTTTTAACTTAATAATAGTATTAATTCATAATATAGATATTTACACCAATATGATTGCTAAGAACACATTAATAACTCAAATTTTTTGTCCACTAATACAGAAAACTCAGACAAGCACCCTTTATGAACCAAGTTCATCAGACATACTCTAAAATGCCAATTTTAATAGTCACTTGATAACTCTGAAAACTCTCTTACTCAAATTAACATTAAACTGAGTTTAATTCAATAATTACTGGAATTGGGAAAATAAGAAGTATTCATTTCATATTTACTACCACAGTTCTTGCTAATGAAATATTATAAATTGACATACACAGAGATATTTAGTATGATACCACTGATTATAACATTTATATGTGGTATAATTTCAGCACAGGTACTTTGTGGTTGGTGAGCCTGTACTATTTCATGTCTCATAATCACACGATTCTCTCATTGATATTCTCTGGGCTACGTTAATAACTTCTTTTACAATGTATTTGGCTTTTATCTGGGCCAAATACCATCTTAAATACAAATGTAAATGTAGACAGTGTAATTCTATGACAATACTCAATAGAACTCTTGAATACTCAAAAATTTGTCTGCAGATCCATGGAAATTTTAACTTTAAATAGCCATTAACTGCATAAAAAATGCAGATAATATTGATAAGTGTAGTGTATGTTTCCAAGGAGAGTCACATTTTTTTCCTTTCCTTTCTTTCTTTATCTTTTCTAAACCTCTTCCTCCATTCTCTCTCCCAGCTATACCCAGGAAGGGGTAAAAAAGAGGGGCTCAGCAAGGCTAAAATTGTTACTCATCTTCTATATGCCTAGTGATTTACAAACTTAACCTCATTTAATTTTCACGCCATTCTAGAAAGTTAATCAGTCAGGACACAGGAGTTCAGAAAGTTTACATAGCACTTAATCCTACAAACTGCAACCAGTTCCCAAATCTAGTTTTTTCTCTCTCCAAATCCAGAACTCTTTCCCTTAGAAGCTCAATCCAAATAATGTATATTATAAAATTTAAGCTATAATCATCTGCTTATTATGATTTTTTTTTCTTAAAAGACAGCAAACATTTTAAGCAGAGATGTATCATGTTAACTTTGGTGACAAGAGCCTACCCTAGTGTATACATGTAATAGGGCCTCACTACCTTTCTGTTGAATGAATAAATGAATAAGTGAATAAAAAGAACAATAAGCAAATCTGTTCCTGGACATAAAATGTACACTTTCAAATCAATCAAAGTTTAGCTTATTCTTTCCCTGCAACTGGAATGAGACATTATTCCACTGACTCTTTTTTAAGCTTTCGTTGGCAAACCCAGAAAACAAGAACAGAGGCCTAAAATATTTGCTCTAGGGAGCTAACCCTAGAAAATTTATATCTGGGCCGGGTGTGGTGACTCACGCCTATAATCCCAGCACTTTGGGAGGCCAAGGAGGGCAGATCACGAGGTCAGGAGTTCAAGACCAGCGTGACCAACATGGTGAAACCCCATCTCTACTAAAAATACAAAAATTAGTCAGGTGTGGTGGCGGGCACCTGTAATCCCAGCTACTCCAGAGGCTGAAGCAAGAGAATTGCTTGAACCCGGGAGGTGGAGGTTGCAGATTGCGCCACTGCACTCCAGCCTGGTCAAAAACAGCAAGACTCCATTTTGGGAAGAAAACAAAAAAAAGAAAAAGAAAAAAAAATTTATCTGGTGACAGAATTTTTTTATTCATTGCCATATATATATAAATATTTACAGATTCAGTGGGCACATGTGCAGGTTTGTTACATGGATATATTGTGTGATGCTGAGGTTTGGGCTTCAGTTGAACCCATCAGCCAAATAGTGAACATAATACCTAACAGGTAGTTTTTAATCTTAAGTCTCATGAGCTACAAGTGTGAGGTCAGGCCTTCAATGATACCCTATACAAATAAAACAAGTCTGAAAGTTGTATTAGTATATTTACTTTATTTGCCAGAGGAAAAAAAACAAGACTGATAGAAAAAAGACACTAATCAAAGTCCTAAAACAATTATCTTTCTCATGGGCTACTAAATATGACACACTTTGTCTTACACTTCCCACTCATTTATTCATTCATTTATTCATTTAGCTAATTATTATTGTTATCATTATCACCTACTGTTTTCAATACTGTGCTGGATTCTAAAAAGTGTACCAGAAACTATTTTTTTTCACGTGTCCTTTTCTGAGAAAACAGTGTTAGCGTAGAGGCAAGAAAATGGTAAATCATGCAACACAAGCAAAAATGCAAGCAGTATAAAGACAAATGTTAAATTAATTAGCCCTGACTTTAAATATAACAAGAAGGCATAATAGCTGTCACATTGAGAACTATGCAAGTGTTCTTAGGTTGGAACTGAAAGTATCTGTACCTTGAAGCTTTGAGAAGATAGTGACCAGAATGGGTTTCCCAAAGATCATCCCCCAACTGTGTTATTTCTTTTTTGTTTACTTCTATGATTTGTTTTGAGAGGTACTCATAAGCCATGGTCTAGTTCCAGTGGTAAACATTGCAATATGGGACTGGCACAGGACACAGTTATGAGCACTGCTTACATTTAAGGACAATTCTTCATACATATAACAAAATAAGAGGACTTAAGTTTCTGCTAAAAGGAGTAGAAACAGCTGGGTGATTTCAACACATTATCAACAAGCAAAATTCAGCAAAAAAAAGCTAACATAAAAGTGATTTGTTTCACAGTAATAGGCAAGTTACAGTAACTATATTATAATTGCAAATAGCAGATGAGTTTGCAAGAACTTGATTACATCTTAATGAATTCTTAAATACTTTCTTTAGTGCCATTATAATTTTTCTACTGTGGGGTCTTTAACAGCAATAACGTGCTCTTTCTCATTCTCTGTGTGTATTAACTGGCCTGTTTGGAAAGATAGTAAATAATGTGTTTAACATGAATTAGACTAACATAGGAGTATTGAGATCTATTTGTATTTGCAAATAATCCCTTTGCAAATAATTTCAAACATAAATGGGGACAGAGGAGGCCTTGGACTTTTGGCAGTATCAGAACATCTCTATCTTCATCACATTTACAAAACACACAGAGAAAAACCTCCTCTACTTTATTCACTGAGGTTGGAAGCTGAAGCGGCTCAGAATAGGACTTCATACATTATTTTTCTGAAGTGCCCCCTAACCTGGTCTCTTATGTGTTATAGTTAAAACCATTTTATGTTGTTGTTGTTGTTATACATTTCCTCTGGAGCTGGGTATTTTTGGAAGCCAGCAAAACTTAAGTTTCAGGGCTTCTCATCTGAAGAGGCTGGTTTCAAGCCCCTAAGAGAGACTCTGGCAATGTTCTTCTGGTCTTCTGCTTTGGTATAATTTGCAACAAAACAAGACAAAAAATTAACTGCAATTAAATTTAGAGCACTTTTTTGAGGACTTTTTCTCTTTTACAATGCTTCCCCTGTCAAGTATCATTGAAGTAGCCATGGGTATATTTGAATCTGGTACAAAGAAAAATGAGATGGTGATACACTTAGATTTTGCTTGGATTTAGTGGCATTTATGAATGAAGTTTGTAGTCATGTCTGTATACAGTTATTGCTAACTGCCTTGGTGAAGAAATGACATCTAGCAACATTCTTGCTACCTGTTCTAAATTACTGGGCCTGAAATCCTGATACAAATGCACCCCATGGTGTCCTGCATCTGAAGTATTGTGAGTAGTTTCTGGCTCCATTTCTCCTTATGTATTCTTTATCAAGACTACTGAAATAAAATGATTTTACCCAAAACCTGTTATGTCTGAGGAAAAGAAAGCTAAAGCTCAAACTTAATCAGCTCAAATTTATTCCTCATTCCCACTAGAAAAGGTCCAACAAATTTTAAAGATAGCTATGGCCATTGTTTGAATATTTGCTCCCCCTCCAAAATTCATGTTGAAACGTAATCCCCAATGCAACAGTATTAAGATGTGGATGTTTTGGGGAGATGGTTAGGTCATGAGGAATATTCCCTCATGAATGGGATTAATGACCTTATAAAAGAAGTGTGAAAGAGCTTTCTGTGCCTTTTGCCCTTCCACATCCTCCATGTGAGTATACGACAACATGACACCATCTTGAAGCAGAGAGAGACGCCCTCCCCCAGACAATGAACTCGCTGGTGTCTTGACCTTGGACTTCCTAGCCTTCAAAACTGTGAGAAATAAGTTTCTGTTAATCATAACTTACCCAGTCTCAAGTATTTTGCCATAGGAGCACAAACAGACAAAGACAATTACAACATTTTTTTCTAAAATAGTTTAAAATTTTTCTTTTCTAAGGACTTCTCAAAAAATGAATAAAAATAGGCAGCAAAACAAAAGTGGGATTTTTAAAATACTGAATCTCTTCATTCTATATTCACATTGTACCCCTGGCTGACAGATGAGGTAAACTCTGTGGCTAAGATGAGACCCTGGAAAGAAAATTAAGTGGTCATAATAGGAAAAGGTGTTTGACCGCATCCTCCTACATTGTTAATTACTAAAAGATGTGTTCATTACCATAAAGTTTTCTTCCTGCAGTGAGGCAGAAACCTGTTTCAGGGAAACATTGCCCAGCGGGCTCCAGTGGACAGCCTCATGCCACCTAATTGGTAGATTCCCATCTTGGGGTCCTGCCAGCCATGCCCACTGGATAGGTGACCAACCTTACAAACATTCCTCCTGATAAGCAGCTAGACCCTGAACCAGTTACAGCCAGCTTACACAGACTGCACACAAAATATATTTGTGCCCTACAGCTCATCCTTTGACATAAAAACCCGAAGTCTATCTAATTTTAATGTTAAAACCCTGTCAGTGAACATGGCATGTATGTTAGATAGATGTTAACTCACTGCACATGCGCTTAACTTTTTTTTTATAGATATTCACAGACATTCCCAAACCTGATGCATATGCATGGCTATGTATGGAGACAGACCATTGAAGGCTTAAATGCCCATGTATTTTTCCTTTCTACAAAGCATGTGTTTTTGATTTCCTCGGAAGCTTCATTTCCTCAATCTACAAATTGTCACTCAGAAAATAAAGTTTTCTCCTTTTTCCTTCCTCCACAGATCTCATGGGCATTTGTTAACACCTGATTACATCTGACAGAAACGTGCTAAAACAGATCAATTTGTATCTATTTGAAAAAGTTCTCACTAATTAAGATTGCTGTATATTCATGAAATATTAGATAAACACTACAACTCACACTTTTATTCTCTCTGGTGATAATATGATATTTATGAAAATAGAATTAAATTTAGTTATCTTGAAAATATATCTTTTTGTTTTTAAATGATTGAAAAAAAAGTTTGTCTATTTTGTTTTCAACAGAATGAGTTTGATAGGTCCTACATTTTTTTTGGTACTTATTTTTACCCTGTTAGGAAATGTCAGTAAATGAATAAAAGCTGTGTCCTCTTGATAAGAGAAAAAAAAAAATCGAATTGGTCCCTTCTCAACACGTTCAATTTATTTTGAAATTGTCTATTAGCATTAATACTTGCAAGATTTGTGTCAGCTGTAACTAAGCTATCTCATCATTATTGGAATGGCACAGGAGATTAACATTGCATTTGTTTTTAAGGCCACTTTCTTGTACAAGAGACATATGGATCGTTTTCTTATGCAGTTTCTTATAGCTTCTTCTATGTAGCTTCAGAAAGAATGATACCTTAAATATTTCCCATAGAGAGGTAACAGACAGAGGAAAGAAACAATCCACAACAGAGAAATATATTAGTAAAAGCCATTGTGCTAACTCCTTCAGTGAGCACCTCCTCTGTCTCGAGATAACTGTAGTTACTGGGAATATAGTGGTAACCAAGACTGATACTGTATTGGCCATTATCAAACTTCAAACTGGTTGGATATAGAGGAGAGAACACTGAATTCTGAATTCACAACGGAGTACAATCAAAAGCTCAAATTAGCAAGCCCCCAAGAGAAATGGCAAACAAATGAACTTGACCAAAGTGGAAAATATCATTTGGAGGCTGTGAAGTAAGATTCTGGAGTGGTGAAGAGGAAGGCAAAAGGAGTGGCTAAGATACTGAAATGAATGTGTTTTTGTTGTTGTTGTTGTTTCTTTTTTGAGACAGAGTCTCGCTCTGTCACCCAGGCAGAGTGCAGTAGCGCGATCTTGGCTCACTGCAACCTCCGCCCCCAGATTCGAGTGATTCTCCTGGCTCAGCCTCCCGAGCAGCTGGGACTATAGTCACACGCCACTATGCCCGGCTAATTTTTGTATTTTTAGTAGAGATGGGGTTTCACCATGTTGGCCAGGATGGTCTCGATCTCCTGACCTTGTGATCCACCCACCTCAGCCTCCGAAAGTGCTGGGATACAGGCCTGAGCCACCGCACGTGGCCTGAAATTAGTATTTTTAAATTAAATGAAAAATTGAATTTTAGATACAAGCTAGCGTGTTATCTGAGTGAAACTATAAACATATGTAGCTGCTCAATGAGCTTATTCAAACCATACATGCATGTATGAAACTTAATTTAACCTAATTGGGTTGTGTTAGACTTTAAAATCATTTTTTTTAGTTTTGTTTTTGGATGTTTTGAATGTAGCATTTCATTCCATGTACATTTCAAGCAGGTATCATGCTTTTTCTTTTGGTAAATTTGATTTTGAAGGAGGAATTCTGAAAGATGTAATTTATCATTTAATCAAGAAAGATCAATTCTAAAAACATAAAAGAATTGTAGAAAAGTAATACTTATTCGTTTGTTTAATACTTTTTCTTTGAGTATCTATGTGCCAGGCGCTACTTCTAGGTCTCAGTAGTAAGATGGGAACCAAAAAGAAAATTTCTCTACTTTGCATTAAAGTGAGAGAGACAGATAAGAAGAGAACAAATTATTATATAATACAATGACAGGTGGATATGTGTGCCATGAGAAAAAGTGGAACAGGTATAGGAAGGGGTGAAGGGGGTGGGAGGTGGCATGGATATTTTAGATAGTGGGGTAGGGATGTCTGAGGAGGTGACATTTGAACAAGGACCTGAAGGAAATCGGGAATGAGCCGTATGAGAATCTTGTTGTGGGAGGGAAAGACAGAGCTTCCAGGCAGAGGGAACAGTGAATGTAAATGCCCGAAGGTGGGAACCTGATATGTTTGAGAAATATTAAAGAAAACATTGGGCCTGTGAGCAAACAGAAGTGGAATGAGAAGACAGAGTAGTAATCATGTAGGACAAATTAGTAAAGCCTTTGAATTTTATTCTAAATACAGTGAAAACCAGCTGGAGGTTTTGAGCAGAAGAATAACAAGATCTCACATATGTTTTAAAAGGATCTCACTTTTGTGTTGGGAAAAACTGAAGGGCATGATGATAGAAACTGGAGAAGTTGTGAACAGGCCATTAGGAATAATCTAAGTAAGAGATTTGCCTTGGATAAATGAGGGTAAAGAAGGTCATCAAAAGTGACTAAATTTGGAATGTATTTTGGAAAAGCACTGACAGAATCTGCTAATGGAAATAGAGCATAAAGTCAGAAAATAAACAGAGTTTATGATGATGCCAAAGTGTGGCATCTAGGCAACTGGGTAAGTGGTCATGCCATTTACTAAACTGGGGACAATTCAGAGAGGAATAGTCAGGTGCATACAGTGGTAGGTGGCTTTCTTCTGTATGTACCTGTAGTTTCAGCTACTTAGGAGTCTGAAGCAGGAGGATAGCTTGAGCCCACTAGTTCCAGTCCAGTTGGGACAACATAGCAAGACTCTGTCTCAAACAAAAAGAATAAAAAGCCAAAAAGAGAGAAAGAGATTTGGTGGGGAATGGAGAACATGAGAGAGAATCTAAGAAAATGTTAGAGATGCTCTTATTCAGTACAAAAATAGAAAGTAAAAGCAAGAAAGCAGGAGGTTAAGTGAAACGTAAAGACAAAAGTCTCAAATGATACTTTAAATGTAGCAATTGTGTTTGATTGAAATTAAAGCTTGTTTAAAGTGCAATTACCTGACTTTATAATTGAATAGTTCTGTTGGCCCAGACTAGGAAATATCCTCACATCACTGGCAGACTTTACATTGAATAGTCATTATATTATCATGATATTACGCTTCCCTGGAGAATTGCTTTAATGGTATACTAATATGTCAGTCACTTGAAGCCCGCAGACAAGTAAAGCACAGTAGGTCTGCATATTCCTGTCTTACTGTCGACCCTGAAAAAGAAGGTGCCACAATCTAACGTCTTGATCACATGGAAAGTGATGGCAGTCCTAGAAGATAATGATCTTCCATGGTGTGGACAAAGGGCCAGCATGCTGTTAGATGCTACTAATGTGTCTTTCCAGAGCAATTTATTACTCAGAAGTTTTAAATTTTTAAAGAAAAAAAAAAGCCTTTCAGGGCACAATTTTCTTTAGTGAATACTTATGACAGAGCATTTCCTCTTCATTCTGGGTCACAAAGCTGCCTATCTATTAGGGATGGTTAAAGTCAGCTTTGACAAATTGGAAGCCTATTTAAAATTCTCCAGCTCAGAGCCATTATCTCTCCATGGCTTTTAGTATTTCTCATTTTCTATTTTCAATCTAATGGGAAAATGGGCAGAAAGGGTATCCCTTCTCATATAATATATGGCTTTGATTGCTGGGGTTTGGTTGCATAACAGTTTGTAAGTCACAGGTATTGATTATATTAACATCAAACAGCAGTTTTTATAGCTATAAAATAGCACCAGAGTTGGTCCTAAAAGAAAACATGGTAAAATCATTCTTTACACTTCAGCCCCTGACCCAATTCCCAATATTACAGCTTATCAGAGTTTGCTTTCCAGCATCTCTCCCACCATTTTAATAGAAATAACTTCATTAAGTATAGGGTTTGATATTTTATCAATATACTATAGGAAGAAACAATAGCTGTAGGAATGAGAGATCGTACCCTTACACCTGAAAAGAAAACAAAAAAGGAGTGTCCAAAATTCTGGGGAGCAGTAGGGCTAAAACCAAACCGACTTGCCTTCCATTCATGTCTAGGATTAGCTCAGAATATCATAAGATGCATGGCGGTACAATTGGACAAACTCTACAGAACTAGCGGGCAAACCACTATGCCACTGAAGAACACAAAATCAAATTCTGAAGCATTGCAAGCTTAGGCAAATCCTATGCTTTGTGAGTTATACCCATTCTACAAAGTTGTTGTCTAAGCTTTTCCTATTAATATTTATTCTAAATCATTCCCCTTATCAGCAAGCTGAGTTTCATCCTCAAGTACATTTAAACCTAGCTGACCTTACTGGGATATTTTGCATTTGCCACACAATAAAACATTTTGAAATGCAAGTTATCTCAGATGCCACTAAGTAAATCCACCCTGCAGTGCAGACAATACATCTTCAAATCATTGTATTAGCCCCTTTCCTCAGACTAGTCCCCTGGCCATTTCTAGCTGGCCCCTCTGCCATATGGGACTCCTTTTATAAGTGACTGGCTTGTGCTTCTTTTAGTACTGATGCTATTTTATTGTCTTAGTCCTCTTCACATTGAGTGTGACACCCAAAATTGCCTAGAACTAAGTAGGAGTTAAATAAATGTTAGTTACATTAACAAATTAATTGTAATGATACCATATCTAGCAAGACATTATTTCTCCCTTTGAAAAATTTCGCTTTAATTAGCAAGGTATTGGAAGGATTGCTAAGGAGATGATGGTTAAATATCTGAGCAGAATTTAAGAAAAGGGGGCATAGGCCCTGCTGGCCATGAACTTCTGCCTCCTGGAAATCCCTACAAATCCTTGCAATAGAAAGAGCCGTTGATTAAAGCTTTAAGATCTGAATCTACATACTATCTAATATTTGAGAAAACCTGCTTTGTTAGCTCCAAATATAGCCAAAAATGCAAAGCAGCTATTATTATCATTATTGCTACTGGATCATTTTATGTGTATGGACTATCTACTCTCCTTTGTGGTGTTCATGGAACTTTATAAATAATTTGAAATCTTCAGGTAAAAGACATTATTTTAAATAAAGCAATTTAAGCATAATATATTGAGTTTTCTCCTTCCTTATCCTAGAGCAGACCTTTGCTTTGTATTCACAATATTGTTCTGTCTATTTGGAGAAAATTTATCTTAAACAACCTAGAGGACAGCAAAGAGACTCATTTTAAAAAAGGCAGCCAAAGGAATTATTATTTTCTCTTTTAGGAGTTATTATTTTCTCTTTTTAAAATAAGATGATGAGAAATCAGAACAAAGAGGTTAAGTAATGAAAAGAAAAGGAATTCTGGAAGTCAGTGGTGTGGCCCAGTTAGAGTGAGGTAATTTTCAGTTATGTAATAAAGTGGTTTAAAAAAAATAAGAAAGACTGCAGAAGAGGCGTGGGCACTGAGACGGTCCTAGGAGAAGATCAAACTCTACTGCTGCCTCCTTCAGGAAGCTCACTAACACCTTCTTCTCTGGCCTGCTGTCCCACAGTGCTTGACACTCAAACATATACAGCCTTGCTTTCTTAAAGGAAAAGTCCCTTGGCAGGCATATTTGTCTTCATGGAAACTTCAACGCATACTTCTTAGAATCCTTCAAACAGTCTAGAACAATGCCAAGAAAATATTTGGTGAGTGCATTGGATCTGGTGAATTAGGTCATATATGGTGAAATATTTAAAGAGATCAGGACTTCGAGGGAGAAAAGAGGTGATGGAGCCTTAGTTAAAACTTTTCAGACAGGAAATAAAGGGATCTCATCAAGTACAACAACCTTTGAGCGAGAGGTCTTTAACATTCTCTCAGTTTGATGAAACTGAACACAGGCTTCTTTCTGATTCTAGGCCCCTGACCTCCCTTTTCTTAGAGCATTTACCTCAGAAATCTTACCAATTCTTTCTCTGCCCCTTTGAGTTGTAAATTTGTTTAAAAGCTTCTAAACAAATTTTACAACCCAAGAAGGTTTCTCTCAAAAACCTGCGCACCATCTTTTTGAAATGTAATCATCAAAGAAGATAGCACTCCCATCTCCTAGCTGGTCTAGGAGAGTAGGTTGCTAACTTTGGTAGATGTCTTGCTCCAAGATGCAAAACTACCTCCTGTGGGTAAGGCCAACTAGAAAATACAGGTGGCCTAAGATCCACCACCACCACCATCATGGTTCTTAAAATCTCTCTGGCCCTTCATTTCAGCATAGCTGCATACTCAGTCTTGGTGTGCTCACTCCCCTGTTGCTGGCAATAGTTGTCAGAATAAAGTCAACTTCTTTTTGCCCTTTCTGTCTAATGTGATTTATTTATTTAACACATTGCTGCTCCTACACAAAGAAAAGAAAAAGGGATTTACACTTAGAATCCTGCTGTGTCTGATCCTTCCTTGACAGGTGCCTTTGTAGGTTCTGCCACTTGCTTCAGCTCTACCAGGGAATGGGGCACAAGACCCCTTCATTTGGGCAGTCTTCAAACTCTACCCTCTCCCAGACTGAGATACCATCTTGCTCTTTCTTTTCTTCTTCCTTTTTCTCCTCCTTTATTCCTTTTCCTCCTCCTTCTTTTTCTTCCCCTATCTCTCTCTTACCAGCTCCCTTTCTTAAGTGACAATTTTTCTCTTCGCTCCCTAAAAGACACTTAGGACCTAAATATTTTGAATGAGCTGAGCCTTTCAGAGGTGATAGAATAAGGTCTCTTTCATTCTAATATGAACAACATTGTTCTCCTCCTTTCCCAAAAGGGCCCATGAGGCATGGAAAGTGAATGATCAGGCTACATTCTTCAAAGGGAGAAAGGTGGAAACACAATAGGAGACACAGAAAATACAACTTCAGAAACCTGATATCTCAACCAAATATACTGCTAAAATAGCATGGTCAAATTATTCACCCCAGGGAGAAATGAGATTTTGGCCTCCATTATTTTCCTACGAATAATTCAAATGGAACTCTCCTGGAACGTGAGACAAAGTGGTAGGCAGCCTATAGACCAGCAGCACTGGCATCACCTGGGAGCTTTAAGGATGCAGAATCTCAAGTGCCATCTAGACCTACCAGAGCTGATGTGCGGTGTAATAAGGATCCCAGGTGATTCCAATGCTCACTAAGTTTGAGAAGCCTTGGCTTAGAGCAAGCTCTGGAGCCAAACTAGTAATAATGGCAATTCAGCACTGTGTTTGTTACAGGAAAGGGGTCCCGATACAGACCCCAAGAGAGGGCTCTTGGATCTTGCACAAGAAAGAATCCAGAGGAAATCTGCAGTACAAAGTTCTGAAAGCAAGTTTATTAAGAAAGTAAAGGAATAAAAGAATGGCTACTCCATAGACAGAGCAGCCCCGAGGGCTGCTGGTTGCCCATTTTTATGGTTATTTCTTGACAATATGCTAAACAAGAGGTGGATGGTGCATGCCTCCTCTTTTGAGACCTGATAGGGTAACTTCCTGACATTGACATGGCATTTGTAAACTGTCATGGCGTTGGTGGGAGTGTAGCAGTGAGGATGACCAGAGGTCAGTCTCTTCACCATTTTGGTTTTGGTGGATTTTGGCCGGCTCCTTTAGTGCAAACTGTTTTGTCAGCATGGTCTTCATGACCTGTATTTTGTGATGACCTCCTATCTTATCCTGTGACTTAGAATGCCTTAACCATCTGTGAATGCAGCCCAGTCGGTTTCAGCCTCATTTTCTCATTTTACCCAGCTCCTATTTAAGGTGGAGTTGCGCTTGTTCACACACCTCTGACATGTTCGCTATAGCTAAGAAATTTATGTTATCACCAACTCTGTGTGTGTGTGTGTGTGAGGAAACAAGGCAATGAGCAGTAAAGTAACGTCTCCAAAATCACAAAGCTAATATACTGAATCAGGAAGTTAAATAAAACAAGTTGAAACCCTAACTCTGCTGCTTACTGCTAGCTGACCTTAGCAAGTTACCTACGCTTTCTTAGTCTGCTTTCTCCTATGAAAAATGGGTGTCATAGATACATCCCATCGTTGTCATATTGATTGAATTATACAAAGAAGCATATGCACAAATATTATTTATATTTACAATGTTTCCAATTGTCTCTGAAAAAAATAGTCATCCTATTCAGAAATATATTTAATCATCACTATGGTAGATAAGAGTCGTGAGATGTGAGTGACAGTAACTCCAACAAGAGGTTTATGAAACAGTACTAAGGAGAGTTACCTTAATCTTCAGATCTTTGGCTGTGGTAATACATGATATATTCCAGGGACAGAGACTAGAGAAAAAATTGACAGATCGGAGACATCAGAAAGGAAAGAAAAGAAGTCAGGGGAGAAAGTGCTTAAAGGAGCATTTTTAATTGTCAGTTAGCAAATGTTTTTAATTTAATATTTGTATTTATTAAACCCTCAAGTGCTTTAGGTTAGTACAGTTTATCATTTTATCATGATTTTCACTTTAGGCTTTCTTTTTATTTTGTTTTTTGCTTCCTTTCTTTTCTTTCTTCTTTTTCAGCCAGAGCTTTACTCCACAGGGTAGAAGATGAGAGAAATAAAAAGGTAGAACCTGTTGAGAAGTTGTGAGGTTAAAATTATGTTCCTAGAATTCTGACACTATACCAGGCTTGCCAAGCCATGAGGCAAACTGAGAAGTCTCCTGCAGTGTTTTCAAAGGAACCAGACACAAAAATAATCTAAAAACAAGCAGTATGAGATGTGAGAGACAACATGCTGCTGCAAAGATGCTCCTTCCCTTTAACCTCGACACACGTACCCTTTATGAGGGCCCACAGTCAGCCCTCCACATAGACACACACACACACACACGTGCATGCACACATGCGTGCCCTGTCTTATATACCCTCCTTATCTGTCTGTTACTAATAGATTGCTTTGCTGGCCACTGGATTAGAGGTTCTGAAATTATACTATATGGAATACATATGGAAAAAAAAAAAAAACAAAGTTGATTTAAATTTCCTCTGAAATACATTTTTGTTTTGAAATCTATCACCAAGCACATGTGACACAGGCATCCTACAGAGCAGGCTGGCAAGATTGCTGGGGTTCTCAATACCATTTGAATCACCAATTTCCTAATTATCACCTACTTACTACTTATTAGAATGAACCTATTAGTGTATTTTACAATAGTAATAGATATTTTATTAGCTATTATGTTTTAGAATTGCTTTTTATATAAAAGCCGTGCACTATCTATGTCATCCCATTGATCTTACCTCAATGTGCTCCTTACACTTATCTCAAATGGCTAATAACTTGCTAATATAACTTTACAAGTACATTTTGTACCTTTCTCTCCACCAGTTGTGGACATATCAGCTCATTAAACACTGTGAAAGAACACAGGCTAAAGCCCTTTCTTTTAACAAGCCAGCAGTGTGAAACCAAAGTCTAAGCCCTTGTTCTGTAATGATCTTGATGCACTCCCTCCACAATACCACGAGGTAGGATGTAGGGAGAAAACATCTCAGAGAGCTGCTTCCACAAAGGATAATTAATATTTTGGTGGTATTTCTAAAGTTTCCTTTTAGATGTTGCTTTAATCTTGCCATTCCTCTCTTGAGTCATTTCAAAGCCTTGTGGGTACTGTTGGCTGGCTAAATGAGAAGCATTACAAGGTCAACTGTTGAACCATGAAACTTGTGTCAAGGCACAATTCCACATTAACATAACTTGTTCTAGCCCATATCTACTCCTAACAACACATAAAATAACAAATTGCTGTCACTTGGCAAAATAGCATCAAGGATGGTGTGACTGCAGAAATCCTCATAGAACAATGATTGCTAACACAGTTATTAACTATAAAACAGGATTTTTCTAATCCTAGTGCTCCCTGTGAGTGCATATGATTATTTGGGGTGGAGGGGTTAGTTGGGATGAAAGGTGTTTGCATTAGTCTCAACCATTTAATAAACTGTTTACAGATAGGAAATAAATATGCCTGAAATTGTTTATATACTCAATAAGAAAATAAAGTCAGTTAACAGTAGAACCAAAAAGAATTTAGTAGACTCTCTTACTGAATTTACCATATATTTATGTAAAACAGATATTGCATACCTGCCAGAACACAGAGCTTAATTTGAATGCCATTATTCCAGTCAAATTAACACAAGATGACAAAATTGTTCAGTAATTAAATTATTTTACTATACCCACTGCTTATGCTCTCAAATAAAATCAGTCAGATTTTACAAACAGTAGTTTTCATGGAAGACTTTTCAGTAAATTCCTGTTTCAGAGAAAACCCCCACTGACTTAATTCACTTACAGATATTTTCATAACCTCTCTCACATGAACATAAATGTTCATGGGCTACACTTGAGAAGTTAACAAGCCTAAGATAACAGCTCAGCCAAGCTATGGAACTCAATTCCTGCCCCACTTTGAGAGAAAACATGCGATGTTAGCAAATAATGAAATGCAATACATCAAACTATCTGCCTAAGAACTCAACTTGTTCAGAATAAATTAACTTAAGCTGCCAATAAAGAGAGTTGAAATGTAAATGAACCAATATGGCTACATGACCAATTCCATCTAGTTTTCACCATAGAGTTAGTTTTAAGTGATTGGAACACGGAGATAGTGGCTTTCACCACAGTGCTCCTATAATGCTTTGTCCACACTGCTTTGCCAGTCTTTTCTTCAATGTATTGTAGTTACTTCTTTTTATTTATTTATTTTTAAAATTTTTTTTTTTTTTTTTTTTTGAGATGGAGTCTCGCTCTGTCGTCCAGGCTGGAGTGCAGTGGCCAGATCTCAGCTCACTGCAAGCTCCACCTCCCGGGTTTACGCCATTCTCCTGCCTCAGCCTCCCGAGTAGCTGGGACTACAGGCACCCGCCACCTCGCCTGCCTAGTTTTTTGTATTTTTTAGTAGAGACGGGGTTTCACCATGTTAGCCAGGATGGTCTCGATCTCCTGACCTCGTTATCCGCCCATCTCGGCCTCCCAAAGTGCTGGGATTACAGGCTTGAGCCACCGCGCCCGGCCTGTAGTTATTTCTTTGGATGAATTTTTTCACCTACTGATTCTGAGTTCCTTGTAGGTAAGGATCATACTTATTGTTTTAATAAATGCTATTTTAATAAATAAGTGAAAGAATAAGTGAATTAATCAGAGTCATGTGTGGCTTCATGACAGGAAGACATTTTGAGAAATGCACCATTACGTGATTTCATCATTGTGTAAATATTACACAGTTCATTTACACAAACCTAGATGACATGATATACTATACATCTAGGCTATACGGTAGAGCCTATTTCTCTTAGGCTGCAAACCTGTAAAGAATGATATTGTGCAACTGAGCCTTTATTATAAAGATCATACAATGTTGGTTTAACTTATTTTCCTTTTCTCTTGTCTTTTCCTGCCTCCATACATGTTTACTTGTCATTTTGGTAGAGAATAGTCCCTAGTAATTGACTAATTTGTTATCCTCATCCCCAGGGTCTGGCCACAAGATTAATGAACTTGTTTTTCTTTTAAAGAACAATGATTCTTAGGTCATACAGAACTTCTTGATGGCCCCTAACATTTGATTAGGCTGAGGGACTCAAATAGCTTTGATCATTGGGTGAACCCACCTCCCACATACCTACTTTCAGACCTCTGGGCCCAAGCCTGCACGTATACATCCAGATGGCCTGAAATAACTGAAGAATGACAAAAGAAGTGAAAATGGCTGGTTCCTGCCTTAACTGATGACATTACTTTGTAAAATTCCTTCTCCTGGCTCATCCTGGCTCAAAAGCTCCCCCACTGAGCACCTTGTGACCCCCACCCCTGCCAGCCAGAGAACAACTCCCTTTGACCGTAATTTTCCACTATCTATAAATCCTATAAAACCCAAATCCTATAAAATGGCCCCACCCCTATTTCCCTTCACTGACTCTCTTTTCGGACTCAGCCTGCCTGCACCCAGGTGATTAAAAAGCTTTATTGTTCACATAAACCCTGTTTGGTGGTCTCCACACAGACGCGTGTGACATTTGGTGCCATGACTTGGATTGGGGTACCTCCCTTGGGAGATCAATCCCCTGTCCTCCTGTTTTTTGCTCCATGAGAAAGATCCACCTACGACCTCGGGTCCTCAGATCAAGCAGCCCAAGGAACATCTAACCAATTTTAAATAGGGTAAGTGACCTCTTTTTACTCTCTTCTCCAACCTCTTTCACTATCCTTCAACCGCTTTCTCCTTTCAATCTTCGTGCCATCCTTCAATCTCTCCCTTCTCTTAATTTAAATTCCTTTCCTTTTCTGGTAGAGACAGAAGAGATGCATTTTATCCGTGAACCCAAAACTCTAGCACCAGTCACAGACTTGGGAGGACAGTCTTCCCTTGGTGTTTAATCACTGCAGGGACGCCTGCTTGATTATTCACCCACCTTTTAGAGGTGTCTGATCACCACGGGGACAACTGCCTTGATCCTTCACCCTTAGCAGCAAGCACCACTTTTCTGGGGGGCAAGAATACCCCACCCCTTCTCTCCGTGTCTCTACGTCTTTTGCACTTTCCTGGAAGGCAAGCACCTCTCACCACTTCTCCACTTTCCTGGTGGGCAAACACCCCCACCCCTACCCCTTGTCTCCAGGTCTCTGCCCTCACTTTTCTCCGGGCTTGCCTCCTTCACTATGGGCAGCCTTCCACCCTCCATTCCTCCCTCTTCTCCCTTATTCTGTGGTCTCAAAAACTTAAAACCTCTTCAACTCACACCTGACCTAAAACCTAAATGCCTTATTTTCTTCTGCAACACCACTTGGCCCCAATACAAACTTGATAATGACTCTAAGTGGCCAGAAAATGGCACTTTCGATTTCTCCCTCCTACAAGACCTAGATAATTTTTGTCGAAAAATGGGCAAATGGTCTGAGGTGCCTTACATCTAGGCATTTTTCACACTTCATTCCCTCCCTAGTCTCTGTTCCCAATGTGATTCCTCCCAAATCCTCCTTCTTTCTCTCCCGCCTGTCCCCTCTGTCTCAACCCCAAGCATCGCTGAGTCTTTCCAATCTCCCTTTTCTACAGACCCATCTGACCTCTCCCCTCCTCCCCAGGCTGCTCCTTGCCAGGCTGAGCCAGGTCCCAACTCCTCCTCAGCCTCCACTCCTCCACCCTATAATCCTTCTATCACCTCCTTTCCTCACACCTGGTCTGGCTTATGGTTTAGTTGCGTGACTAGCTCTCCTCCACCTGCCCAACAATTTCCTCTTAGAAAGGTGGCCGGAGCTGAAAGCATAGTCAGGGTACATGTGCCTCTTTCTCTATCAGATCTCTCTCAGATCAGTCAGTGTTTAGGCTCTTTCTCATCAGACCCCACTAAATATATACAGGAGTTCCAATATCTAACTCTGTCCTACAATTTAACCTGGAGTGACTTAAATGTCATCCTAACTTCTACCCTCTCCCCAGATGAACAGGAAAGATTTTTCTCTAGCCCAATCTCATGCTGACAACTGTGGCTCCATGAGCCAGACCTCCAGGAAGGCATTAGAGCAGCTCCCCGAGAGGATCCCCAATGGAACTATCAGGAAAATTCCCCAGGTATAGCTAGGTGAGATTACATGATTTCCTGCCTAATTGAAGGGGTTAAGAAGGCAGCTTACAGAGCTGTTAATTATGACAAGCTTAAAGAAACTACCCAAGGTAAAGATGAAAACCCAGCCCAGTTCATGGCTCATTTGGCAGCAACCCTGAGACACTTTACAGCCCTAGACCCTGAAGGGTCAGAAGGCTGTCTCATTCTAAATATGCACTTTATTACCCAGTCAGTTCCTGACATTAGAAAAAAACTTCAAAAATTAGAATACGGCCCTCAAACCCCACAACAGGAATTCAAGGTGTACAATAATAGAGAGGAGGCAGTCAGACGGCAACACATTTCTGAGTTACCATTGCTTGCCTCTGCTGTGAGATGAAACTCAACTGCACCTCCAACACACAAGAACTTCAAAATGCCTAAGCTACACACGCCTAAGCCGCAGCAGTCAAGCATTTCTACAAGACTTCCTTCATCAGGATCTTGCTTCAAGTGCCAGAAATCTGGCCACTGTGCCAAGGAATGCCCATGGCCCAGGATTCCTCCCAAGCCATGTCCCATCTGTCCAGGGACCCACTGGAAATCAGACTGCCCAGGTCGCCCAGCAGTCACTCCTAGAGCCCCTAAAGCTCTAGCCCAAAGCTCTCTCACTGACTCCCCATTCTGCTCAGCTGAACGGCTGAGGACTGATGCTGCCTGATCGCCTCAGAAGACCCCTGGGCCATCACGGACTCCGAGCTTCGGGTAACTCTCACAGTAGAGGGTAAGTCCATCCCCTGCTTAATTGATACGGGGGCTACCCACTCCATATTACCTTCTTTTCAAGGGCCTGTTTCCCTTGCCCCCATAACTGTTATAGGCATTGACGGCCAAGCTTCAAAACCCCTTAAAACTCCCCCACTCTGGTGCCAACTTAGACAACACTCTTTTATGCACTCTTTTTCAGGTATCCCCACCTGCCCTGTTCCCTTATTAGGCTGAGACATTGTAACCAAATTATCTGCTTCCCTGACTATTCCTGGACTACAGCCACATCTCATTGCCACCCTTCTTCCCAAACCAAAGCCTCTTTTGTGTCTTCCTCTCGTATCTCCCCACCTTAACCCACAAGTATGGGACACCTCCACTCCCTCCCTGGCAACTGATCACCTGCCCATTACTATCCCATTAAAACCTAATCACCCTTACCGCACTCAATGCCAATATCCCATCCCACAGCATGCTTTAAAAGGATTAAAGCCTGTTATCACTCACCTGCTACAGCATGGACTTCTAAAACCTATAAACTCTCCTTAAAATTCCCCCTTTTTACCTACCCAAAAACTGGACAAGTCTTACAGGTTACTTCAGGATCTGCACCTTATCAACCAAATTGTTCTGCCTAACCACCCTGTAGTGCCCAACCTGTACACTCTTGTCCTCAATACCTTCCTCCACAACTCACTATTCCATTCTTGATCTTAAAGATGCATTTTTCACTATTCCCCTGCAACACTCGTCTCAGCCTCTCTTTGCTTTTACTTGGATTGACCCTGACACCCATCAGTCCCAGTCACTTACCTGGGCCATGCTGCCGCAAGGCTTCAATGACAGCCCTCATTACTTCAACCAAGCTCTTTCTCATTATTTACTTTCTTTCCACCCCTCCACTTCTCACCTTATTCAATATATTGATGATCTTCTACTTTGTAGCCCCTCCTTTGAATCTTCCCAACAAGACACCCTCCTGCTCCTTCAATATTTATTCTCCAAAGGATATCGGGTATCCCTCTCCACAGCTCAAATTTCTTCTCCATCCATTACCTACCTCAGCATAATTCCTCATAAAAACACACGTGCTCTCCCTGCCAATCATGTTCAACTGATCTCTCAAACTCCAACACCTTCTACGAAACAACTCGTTTCCTTCCTAGGCATGTATGGTTGTATACTTTCACCTTTGGATACCTGTTTTTGCCATACTAACAAAAATCATTATATAAACTCACAAAAGGAAACCCAGTTGACCCCATAGATCCTAAATCCTTTCCCCACTCCTCTTTCCATTCCTAGAAGACAGTTTTAGAGACTGCTCCCACACTAGCTCTCCCTGACTCATTTCAACCCTTTTCATTACACACAACTAAAGTGCAGGGCTGTGCAGTTGGAATTCTTACACAAGGACCAGGACTGTGCCCTGTAGCCTTTTTGTCCAAACGACTTGACCTTACTGTTTTAGGCTGGCCATCATGTCTCCGTGCAGTGGCTGGCACTGTCCTAACACTTTTAGAAGCCCTCAAAATCACAAACTATGCTCAAATCGCTCTCTACAGCTCTCATAACTTCCAAAATCTATTTTCTTCCTCACACCTGATGCATATACTTTCTGTCCCCTGGCTTCTTCAGCTATACTCACTCTTTGTTGAGTCTCCCACAATTACCATTGTTCCTGGCCTAGACTTCAATCTGGCCTCCCACGTTATTCTGGATACCACACCTGACCCCCAAGACTGTATCTCTCTGATCCACCTGACATTCACCCCATTTCCCCATATTTCTTCCTTTTCTGTTCCTCACCCTGATCACATTTCTTTTATTGATGGCAGCTCCACCAGGTCTAATCACTACTCACCAGCAAAGGCAGGCTTTGCTATAGTATCTTCCACATCTATCATTTAGGCTACCACTCTGCCCCCCTCCACTACCTCTCAGCAAGCCAAACTCATTGCCTTAACCCAGGCTCTCAGTCTTGCAAAGGGACTATGCGTCAATATTTATACTGACTCTAAATACGCCTCCCATATCCTGCACCACCATGCTGTTATATGGGCAGAAAGCAGTTTCCTCACTATGCAAGGGTCATCCATCATTAATGCCTTTTTAATAAAAACGCTTCTCAAGGCCACTTTACTTCCAAAGGAAGCTGGAGTCATTCACTGCAAGGGCCACCAAAAGGCGTCAGATCCCATTGCTCTAGACAATGCTTATGCTGATAAGGTAGCTAAAGAAGCAGCTAGCATTCCAACTTCTGTCCCTCACGGCCAGTTTTTCTCCTTCTCCTCGGTCACTCCCACCTACTCCACCCTGAAACTTCCACCTATCCATCTCTTGCCACACAAGGCAAATGGTTCTTAGACCAAGGAAAATATCTTCTTCCAGCCTCAAAGGCCCATTCTATTCTGTCATCACTTCATAACCTCTTCCACATAGGTTACAAGTTGCTACCCTGTCTCTTTGAACCTCTCATTTCCTTTCCATCATGAAAATCTATCCTCAAGGAAATCACTTCTCAGTATTCCATCTGCTATTCTACTATCGCTCAGGGATTGTTCAGGCCCCCTCCCTTCCCTACACATCAAGCTTGGGGATTTGCCCCTGCCCAGGACTGACAAGTTGACTTTACTCATATTCCCTGAGTCAGGAAACTAAAATACCTCTTGGTCTGGGTAGACTTTCACTGGATGGGTAGAGGCCTTTCCCACAGGGTCTGAGAAGGCCGCCATGGTCATTTCTTCCTTTCTGTCAGATATAATTCCTCAGTTTGGCCTTCCCACCTCTATACAGTCTGCAAACTGACTGGCCTTTACTAGTCAAATCAACCAAGCAGTTTCTCAGGCTCTTGGTATTCAGTGGAACCTTCATATTCCTTACCATTCTCAATCTTCAGGAAAGGTAAAACAGACTAATGGTCTTTTAAAAACACATCTCACCAAGCTTGGCCTCCAACTTAAAAAGGACTGGACAATACTTTTACCACTTGCCCTTCTCAGACTTTGGGCCTGTCCTCAGGATGCTACAAGTTACAGCCCATTTGAGCTCCTGTATGGACACTCCTTTTAATTAGGCCCCAGTCTCCTTCCAGACACCAGCCCAACTTGAACTGTACCCCAAAAACTTAGAGCCTAAAAACTCACCAACCAAGCTAGTTATTATGCTGAACACCCTTGGGCACTCTCCATTTGGATGTCCTGGTCCTCCCAATTCTTAGTCCTTTAATACCTGTTTTTCTCCTTCTCTTATTCAGACCCTGTGTCTTCTGTTTAGTTTCTCAATTCATACAAAACTGCATCCAGGCCATCACAAATCATTCTATATGACAAATGCTCCTTTTAACAACCCCACACTATCGCCTCTTACCACAAAATCTTCCTTCAGCTTAATCTCTCCCACTCTAGGTTCCCACGCCACCCCTAATCCTGCTGAACGCAGTCCTGAGAAACATCACCCACTGTCTCTCCATACCATCCCAAAAAATTTTAACCACCCCAACACTTTACCACTATTTAGTTTTATTTTTCTTATTAATATAAGAAGACAGGAATGTCAGGCCTCTGGGCCTGAGCCTGCACGTATACATCCAGATGGCCTGAAGTAACTGAAGAATGACAAAAAAGTGAAAATGGCCGGTTCCTGCCTTAACTGATGACATTACCTTGTGAAATTCCTCCTCCTGGCTCATCCTGGCTCAAAAGTTCCCCCACTGAGCACCTTGTGACCCCCACCCCTGCCAGCCAGAGAACAACTCCCTTTGACTGTAATTTTCCACTACCTGCCCAAATCCTATAAAACAGCCCCACCCCTATCTCCCTTTGTCAATTCTCTTTTCGGACTCAGCCCACTGACACCCAGGTGATTAGAAAGCTTTATTGCTCACACAAAGCCTGTTTGGTGGTCTCTTCACATGGACGCGCATGAAACCTACCTTACTTGTAAAAGCCCTCAGTTATGTTCAATGGCAGGTCAGATTTGAAGAACTATCTCTCCTGCCCTCTCACTTTGACCAAATCAAATAAACAATTCTCTTCTTTTAAGCACTGATTTGTCAGTGTTTGGCTTACTGCACCTCAGGTACACAAAACTAAATGTGAGGGTTCAATAGCAAGTGTATAAAATACTGTAGACTGTAGGCAACTGTAACACAATGATAAGTATTTGTGTATCCAAACATATCTAAATGTGGAAAAGGTGTTGTAAACAAAAGATTTAAAAAATGGTACACCTATATAGGGCACTTACCATGAATGGAGCTTTCAGGACTGGAAATTGCTCTGGTGAGTCAGTGAGTGAGTGGTGTGACAATGTGAAGGCCTAGGCCATTATTCTACACTACTGTCGACTTTATAAACACTATACAGTTCAGCTACACCAAATTTATTTTAAGAAGTTTCTTCTTCAATAATTAACCTTAGCTTACTGTAACTTTTATACTTTATAAACTTTAAATTGTTAAGCTTTTTGACTCTTTTGTAATAACACTTAACTTAAAATAGAAACACTGTACAGATGTATAGAAATATTTTTTCTTTATATTCTTATTCTATAAGCTTTTTCTATTTATAAAAATTTCTATTTTCTTGTTTTTTTTTTTTTTTACTTTTAAAACTGTTTTATGAAAAAACAAACAATTCCATCAAAAAGTGGACAAAGATATAAACAGACACTTCTCCAAATAAGACATTTATGCAGCCAACAAGCATATGAAAAAAAGCTCATTATCACTGGTCATTAGAAAAATGCAAATCAAAGCCACATTGAAATACCATCTCAAGCTAATTAGAATGATGATCATTAAAAAGTCAGGAAACAACAGATGCTGGAGAGAATGTGGAGAAATAACACTTTCACACTGTTGGTGGGAGTGTAAATTAGTTCAACTATTGTGGAAGACAGTGTGGCAATTCCTCAAGGATCTAGAACTAGAAATACTATTTGACCCAGCAGTCCAATTACTGGGTATATACCCAAAGGGTTATAAATCATTCTACTATGAAGATTCATGCACATGTATATTTATTGTGGCACTCTTCACAATAGCAAAGGCTTGGAACGAACCCAAATGCCCATCAAAGATAGACTGGATAAAGAAAATGTGGCATATATACACCATAGAATACTATGCAGTCATAAAAAAAATGATGAGTTCATGTCCTTTGCAGGGACGTGGATGAAGCTGGAAACCATCATTCTCAGCAAACTTACACAGGAACAGAAAACCAAACACCACATGTTCTCACTCATAAGTGGGAGTTGAACAATGAGAACATATGGACACAGGGAGGGCACACTAGGAGGGGAACACAGGGAGGAGAACACCGAGGCCTATAGGGGGGTGGGGGGCTAGGGGAGGGATAGCATTAGGAGAAATACCTAATGGAGACAACGGGTTGCTGGGTGCAGCAAACCACCATGGCACATATATACCTACGTAACAAACCTGCACGTTCTGCACATATACCCCAGAACTTAAAGTGTGTGTGTGTATGTGTGTGTGTATATATATATATATATATAAATTAAGACAAAAACACACCTATTAGCCTAGGCTTACACAGGGTCACAATCAAGACATCATTAGGTGGATAAAAATTTTTCAGCTCCATTATGGTCTGGGGGGACCATCACTCTGTGTGTGTGTGTGTGTGTGTGTGCGCGTGCGCACGCGCGTGCATGCATATGTATGTGTGTGTGCCCAGGCTGGAGTGCAGTGATGCAGTATCAACTTACTGCAACCTCCACCTCACAGGTTCAAGTGATTCTCCTGCCTCAGCCTCCCAAGTAGCTGGGACTACAGGCGCATGCCACCACAGCCAGCTAATTTTTTGTATTTTAATAGAGATAGGGTTTCACCATGTTTGCCCAGGCTGGTCTCGAACTCCTGAGCTCAGGCAATCTGCCCACCTCAGCCTCCCGAAGTGCTAGGATTATAGATGTGAACAGATCATCCCTCACTGATACTTTATTATGCTGTCAGTGCTTACCTGTAATTGAACACTAAACATTTCCATTTTCTTTTCAAATGACTTGAATTCTTCATTTCTAAATTGTATTATGTGTTTAATATTAATACTATTTTATGTTTGCATATATCTTAAATTTCAAATCTACCAGCTAACTTTATCTTGCTAATTGTTTTTCAAAGACCATTTCTAATGCAACTTCAACCATGAAGCCTTTGTTATTGCCTCGTTTATAATCTCTTCCCCTTTAGAATACCTATAACACTTGAATTGTATTTCTGTTTTAGAGCCTTTCTTGCTCTCTATAATTTACAATTATTTATATAATTATTTTATTTGCCTTACCCACAATAGGCTACAGTTTCTTCCAGGGTAGGAACCACATTTTCATCAGTTGTTGAGTTCACCATGCAGCCATGCACACTGTAGGTGTTTGACTCAGTGCAATCTAACCAAAATTACTGGCAAGAGCACATGGTTCAATACTATAAAAGACAGATCAATAATTTTCAAAAAACAAGTAAGAGAGACTTCCTGCTTATAAAACATTCTGACCTTAAAATTAAAATACATAAAATAGATACTAATTCACCAAAAGTGTGAGTGTGGGCTAAAATAGCTTTATATATCTGCATAGAAAAAGAGGTAAAAAATTAAAGAATAAATAAGAAGCATAATCTATGAAAGGCAAATCTTAGATACTATATTGTGGTATAGATTAATGAGCTCTGCTATTTGCTAGTTTGTGTGACCTTGATAAAATCGCATTGCCTTTTGAGGTCTCTGTAAAATAGACATATATTTTTTTTAATTTTACTTTAACTTCTGGGATACATGTGCAGAAAAATAGACATAATTATGCTTACTTTATTTAATTGTTGTGAGAAGAATAAGATTTCTGAAGCTTCCTCAGACTCTAAGATGATACACAAACACAAGATGTTTTTCAATATATGGAAGATGCAGGTTCAAGAATGGAAGGGAATGACAAAGGATGGCAAGGGTAGGGTCATATTGAAAGTTCTCAAAGTCACAGTAGTTTGGATTTGATTAAGTAGAAAGTAGAATGCATGTATATATCTTTAATACATGAAATGACTTTATAAAAGTGGCATTAAGATGTGTAGCCAAGAAATAATCAGCAGGCAATGGTGATTGAGAGACCAGATCCATGGAGACTGAGCTAGGAGATAGCTACAGGAATTTAGTCAGGAAATGATTGAAGCCTGACTAGGACAATGGTACACAGAATGCAGGACAAGGAAAAGACCCAGAGACATTCTAGTGTAATATTGTCTAAAACTTGATGAACAATTACGTATACAATGGACAAAGCCCACAGATGAATGAAACCGAGAGACAAAGAAAATGGATAGTGGCACAAGTAATAGATGGAAAAGGAAAAGCAATGTAATCCCTTACGTTGGATATAAAGTTGGAAACAATGGCCAAAACCTGAAATTTGAGATCTAACCAAATTCTAGTACTGGAATCACACAGATTTTGGATGAACTAGGTACCTTATTATCCAGAAAAATTGATCCAGATCTCAACTTTCTGGATGGAAAAAAAAAAAATCGTTATCTTAAGTGATCCTATTCTCAGGAAGTACACCTGTCACAGACCATATTAGGTCTGCCATTTTTTGATCTTGGAATTCTGTCTTTCTGATATTACAGTCTGTTAAAAAATCTCAATTACATGGATGGGATCAACTTTTTATTTGGAAAATCTAAGTAAATTATTTATTGGATACCTAGCATTATTGTAAAAGTAATGAAATGCAAAATAGACAATCAAGGATTCTGCATGTGTTCACAAAGTGTTTTCAGTCTACAGATTAAAATAAAGGCTCATAATTCTTTCCAGATGCTATTAATGAGATGTGTTAACTCCAAAATCGGTTATATCTGTTTCCTGAATTAATTCTGGCCAAAACAGTTGGACTTTTAACAAGGAAGAGATTCACTTTTCTTTGAAGATTCAGTGTTTAGTGTAAGCCTCAGTAACGTGAAAACCTAATAAATTAGAATCTAACCTTACCTCTCTTCCTTGTGCAGTAGCTGGGTTTCTGCTTCAGTTTCTTTGCTTAGCCTTCATGCTCTGAACTTTAGCATTTTGGCTGTAAATTTAGGTTATGTTAGATCGTTTCCCTTGGACATAAGTTTATACATATCCTGGCCTCGGCTGGCTGTAAATTTACTTCAAGTGTATTATGTCAGCTGGATTCCTCTTACTATTATTTATTCATCAGAGTTAGTCATTATGTTCTTCAGCAAATACTTACTGAGCATCTAATACATTCCATGTTGGCCGTCAATTACTTTTATCTGCCTGATTCAAGCCTAGTCCTTCTAACAACTCTACAATGAATTTCTTGCAACATTGTGATAGGAATAAAACCTACAGCCAAGTCTATTATTCACCTGTCAAATCTGGACTACTTCTTGCTTCTAACACAATGCCTCAGCTTCTCATTGGCTCTTGTTGCCAAAAGTATGCATTGTGGCTGGGTCTGTCCAAGTCATTTATGACACCAGGGATATTTACCTAATCAATAGATACAGATATAAGACCCAAATGGGAAACTGTCTAAGGAAATTAAACAAATGTATAGTACCCTATAACATACACTTTTTGGAACTTCCTCCATGAACTTGCTGGGATGCAGTCTCACAGCTCCATAGTGTTTCATATGTTCTTCCACCTCCCACTTGGTTTCCAGCCCCGATATTGATTCCTACTCACCTACCCATTCCATCTTTGTTCACATGATAAATGCCGACTTCTTTTCTGTGCTCAAGCTCTGGCCCAATTTGTTGCCTGCCATCTTCCCTTTTGTTTTTGGCAGAGTAAATTATTCCTGCCTCTGTGGAAGCTTGAAAAACACATGATTATAGAAGGGCTTCTTACCCAAATCTTCCCATTCTGGGCACTGCAATGTTAAATAAAATTGTCTAGATGGTCCTACCTATCTAAATATCAACTAAGAGAATACCTGAGCAACTAAAAAGATTGTTTAGCTGTAAACCTTTTGAGGACAGCAAAATACTTAGTTAAGGGTGACAATCCATTCTATGGAATGAGAATTCTTTTATATATAATATTTATAATATATATGTACACATGTATGTAATTGTATATATTATATACATAAAACATAGTATAATTATGTAAAATCATTATTTTTTAAAAGCTCTACATGCAGTCAGGCTATGAGAGTAATCCTGCTAATCCTTATTAAGGAGTGGTGAAAGCCTTTAGTGTAATATGGCTCCAATCCAGCTGGAATACCTGCTTTTTTGTTGTTGCCATCAAAGTAAACACTGGTCTTCTTCTGTGGATCCCACACAGTTCTTACCTTCTGAAACTCTGTTCACAGATGTTCTTTTTTTTTAATCACAGGGTCCTTATCCTCAAAGTTCTCTTTGAAAATTACTGAATTTTAATCATAAATACCTAATCTGGGGCAGAGACAAGTTGTCTATTCACCAAACCCATGTTGTCTTTCTACTTGCTTATATTTCCAGTGGAATGCAAGTAGTAGCCACACCCATAAAAACCTTCTTATCCATGCTCCCCTTCACTTCCTGGAAGAAATATAATCCTAAGGACCACCTTATGATATATGGGCTAAATATGATGGAGTCACAAGGAAAAAGAGCCTAGGTTTCTACATCATTGTTGGAGGAGAGCTACCTGCCCATCTGGAACATTTGCTTGGGCATCATGAGATAGAAAAGTAAACTTGTAGAATAATCCACTGAAATTTGGAGTTATATCTATTTTAACAGTAAGTATGTTCTTAAACTTGACATATACTTTATTTACAATACCAAGAGCAGCTTTATATATAGATATGCATGTAAATGTATACAAAATGCTCCAATTTGGGAAGATTAACATTCATACACATTCATTGATTTCAGAGTTTCTTTGCTAACTTTCTCTGTCATATTCTCTAGGTTTACATCATCAAAAGGAAAATAATAGATTAAGGCTACTCAGTATAATGAATATAAGCTTGTGTAATCAATCATTGATAGACGGATGTAAAGTAACTTCCAGTTACCATTTCCAATTCTCAGAGTTAGGATTAAAAACATCGTGTATGAACTCACACAACAAGGCAATACAGCATCCCTTAATTTTCTACACATTGATCTGCCATTAGGTTGGACTTCCAAACTTTCCAGAAAGGAAAGAACTGTGAATGTGTCTCTCTTAGACCTATTCTTCTCACCTTGGTTCAGTTCCAGCTTGTGTATTGTCCATACTGCTCAGGAAGTGATGATTGCAGGGAGGATGTCATGCTTGTCATGAAAATGCTTTGGTTCATCAGAATTTGAAGAAGGCTTCCTTGGCCCAGTGCTCATGGTGCCTCCAGGGCAGTATAAAGCTTTGAAGCAATCATTTAGGTCATGAAGTAAGGTCAGAAGATAAGTGCTGTCCACAGGACCAAGTCAAAATGTTGCCTTTGGGTTTCCAAATGGTTGGTGCATAATCTTGCATTAGTCTTGCTTCCATATACAATGTGTTTATTGCTCATTCTCCTTTGTATCACACTGATTCTGCATCTAAGGAAAGGAGGCCTAGATTTAGGAGGTAAGAATCATGCTTTCCTCCCTCTAAATCTGATGCCTGAGTGAGCTTTGCAGCATGACAAACAGAGCCTGAAATTCTTTGTTGAGGGCCGATTCCAGGTGTTAGAAGATCTTCCTCCTATGTATCCCAATTCAGAAAAGATTATACATTTTCCTGAAACTCTGGTTAACAAGTATTGATCAAAAAGACTTCATGTTTCTGTAGAGTGCTGATGTGGTTACTCAAGCAGATAAGATTGTTCCTCAGTCGGTAGTGCCTGCTGCTGCCACATGTGTGTCAACATGTGCTGGCTGCTGAAAGTGGCTCTTCCTGATGTTCCCATTTGACCATGAAACCCTATAGCCGCTCACTCTACCACTCCATAATGTTTAATATCTCTTGCTAACCTAAGACCGTGAAATTATTGCTAAGAATTATCATGTTGTGGTTGAGTAGACTCCTTAAAGGGCAGTACTGCCAGGCTAGAGTGCTCACTGTTCTTTTCACCTGGAATTTTCCTTGGTATGGGGCTTAAAAAGGAGTCTAAATATGTGAAAGCCTTCCTCTTAGAATTGATACTGTTAACATACAACTCAGAAGTGTCAGAAGAAGGTGAGAAATCTCTTCTCCTCGCACAGCCTGGGTTGGCTGGATCATCATTACCAGGCTTGATACCTGGCTTACACAGCCCACAGAGGAATGCCAACAACCAAAGAACTTGTGGAGTGGAGGAAGAGCTGGTACAAATGACTGGTTGGTTGCTGCCAAAAGAATTGGAGGGAAGAAAGTGATGAGAGCTGCTTAGGGTAATGTACAAGTTGCTTGGTCCACCCAGACAGTCAAGTCAAGTGAGGCCTTCAACTTGGGTGTTTTACCAAGGAATTCATGGGCCTACTCTTGTTCTTCCCTGCATGCCTAGCTTTTTGATTCTGAAACCATATCTGAATTCTGGATTCTGAAATTCTTCTGTAGTAGTCCAATTATTCTGTAGTAGCAATTCGAGGAAATCAATTATTCTTAAAGGTTTGAAAGTTACTGGTTTGTGACTTACTGATGGGTGTTTGCTTTTTTTTTTTTTTTTTTTGGCTTCTTGGCAACGTTCTCAAGTCCAAGGCTGAGGCAGCTGCTATCACCAGAGTTGTTCTTCTCCTGAAGAACATCCAGACCCCAGTCAACTCTTTCTGAGGTGATATGTTCTTTGCTTTTGAAACTTAATCTGTATTTTAGACTCTGAAATGCCAATATCTGTGGCCAGTTGTTCTCTGGTAGTTATCCTAGGGTAGTGGTTTTTCTCAGGTTCAAAACAATCCTCTTTCACAGCGATTCTTTTGAGAGACAGCCATATGAAGTACTGGTCAAATCCAGTCGGAAGAGTCACCTGGATTCCACAGAGACTGCTGACCACTTGAGCAGCTCCCAGAAGCCCAGGACTTACCAAGACCAGCATTTCCCACTTATCTCTTAAATACCTTTCTAGCTTATCCCTTCTTAAATATTTAAGACCTTGATGGAATTAAAGGAAGCCATCAAAAGTTAAATTTTAAGGCAACTACAGGTGCTACCAGATGATATTACATCTCACATAATATTTTTCCAAATATAGCTTTTATTCCAGATTCCCTAGTTTTGACATATCCAAATATTTTTGTCTCTGTTATATTCCAGCCCTCTTGTTTCTTCATTATTATGGATGACCACATTATTAAAAAGACCGAATGCCTCTCCCCATATGTGTAGTTTGCATACTTTTCTCTGCTTTTCCTGGGACACTTTTTATTTCATCATCAGATCAATTGTTTTATGTCAGTGGAATGATATGATAGAGCAAATTATATTGGTAAATTGTTATCAGGGTCAGATCGTAGATGATTCCAAATAGCACTGCATCTTATACATAAGGCAACCAATCTAATACAACTACAAAATATAGCAAGGCTATATCAGATGACAAAATGCAGAGAATGGGATATTCACTTTTATTCTGTGAAGGAAAAAAAAAAATACTAGACTATAAGTGGTTAGGCTCACCTGTTCTTGAATGCCATGACAAAGTTAAGTCAAGAAATGCATGAACTCAGAAAAGGACTGTGATGCTTAAAAAGATGGGGTAGAGAGGAGAAGAGGATGAATAGAATATGTAAAGAAAAAATGGAAGTTCTACTTCATTGAAAGACTGAAATTTCTCTTTTTTTTTTTTTATTTTTATTTTGAGACAGGATCTTGTTCTGTCACCCAAACTGGAGTACAGTGTCATGATCATTGGTCACAGCAGATTCTTACTCCTGGGCTCAAGAAGTTCCCCACCTCAGCCTCCCAACTAGCTGGCATCACCGGCATGCACCACCACTGTAGGCTATTTCATTTCATTTCATTTCATTTTTGTACAGACAGGGTCTCACCATGTTGCCCAGGCTGGCCTCAAACTCCTAGGCTCAGGCAATCCTTCTACCTTGGCCTCCCAAAGTGCTGGGATTACAGGCACAAGCCACTGCGCCCCAGCCAGAAATTTCTTTCTCCAAAAGTGAAGAAAATGAAACAAAGAAAGAAACCTGAAGACTCACTGTGTTTTAAAATAGAAAAAAGATATAGCAAACTCCTACTTGGGTTATAGATGTGACATCTGTGCTTTTAGCAATGATTAAATAAAAACCACCACCTGCAAATCATTCCAATTAGCTTATAGGGCTCCAGAAAACGTTTTAAAATAATGTGATGTGTACTTTGCCACAGACATCTGAGAAACTCAAGTTCCATGAACTACAGTGAGGACAATAAAAACTAGTCAAACTGAATTGCGGTGCGATTGATTACCGCTGAGTCTTAGTCCATTTAGGGTTGCTGTAAGAGAATAGCCAAGGTTGGGTAATTTATGAAGACAATATATTAACTTGGTTCATGATTCTGGTGATGAAAAGTCTAAGAACATGACACCAGCTTCTGCTTTGCTCCTGGTGAGGGTCATGTGTTATGTCACAACATGGCAGAGAAGCAGAAAGGCAAGTGGGCATATGCAAAGAGAGACCAAACATGGAGGCAACTTCACTTTAAAACAAGTTGCCTTCACAGTGAATATTCCAGTGCTGCAAGAGTGAGAACTAGCTCCTGCAAGACAGCATTAGTCTGTTCATCAGGGATATGCCCCCATGGCATAAACATCTCCCACTAGGCCCCACATCCCAGCACGGCTCCACTGGCAATCAATTTTCAACATGAGATGCAAAGGGGAAATAAACTAACATTCAAGCCATAGAATCCTGGGACTAAATGTGCTCAAACAGATTAAAAATTGTGTGCATGGGGCGGGGGGCGGGGGGGTGGTAGCGGGAGGGGGGCTGCTGCATGTTTGCAATTAAGTATCAGAATAGCTGCTGGCTTAAACTAAAGGAAGCATTATGAGTTAAAATGAAAACAATGTTCTGTGGAATGCTAGGATCCTACCCAGTTAGTTAGCAGGTTGCTCTCTGACCTTGGATTTTCATTGGGACTTCTCTGAGGGTAGCCAGCCAACACAGCAAGTATGTCAGTGGAGGGACTCCATGGAGGTTACAAGGACTTTGTTGGAGGCCAGGCACTAACTGTGGGAAATTCCATTAAAGAATAAATACACAATAGTTGGCCAGGAGCGAAGTCCTGATTTTGAATCCAGAGGGAAAATGGCCACTTCTTGTACCCATGATTTCTTCCCCACTCTGAAGGAGGTAGCTAGATGGCACCTGGGGATGGATGCCTCCTAAACCAGAAGCAGCCTACTACTTTTGTGACTTGATCTCGAAGACTTTTGATCCCCAGTTCTCAGGGACTGGGGGTTGGAGAGCAATGTTATCCTCTTGCTAGCTCCCCAAGGTCCTTTCCTTTGAATGGGGATGTCATTGCAGAGAAAAACCTCTGCACCTCAACCTGGACTCTAGCCTATGCTCCAAATCCCATGGAGCAGCATGCGGGCAATCAGACCCTCCAAGCTCCATTGTGGATATTTTGCCTCTTAACTTGTTTTTGAGAGGAGCGGGCACTATTTAATCAGTAGCCAGGGCCTCCTGGGAGCACACGGAAGGTCCAAATCCACCTGAAACCCAGCTCTCTGCATCATGTATGGCCTTTGGAAACTCCATTTCAAAAAAATCTTAAGGTCTCTATGCTACTAGAGTCTTTTCTTCCCTGAGCAACAAACAGCCATCTCTTCAACCTGACTTCCCTTGTCCTTGGCTAAAGACTTCTTTTGCTTGAGGCCACCATCTCCAGAACTCTTATTCAGAAGGCATATCCCACCATTTCCATCAAGGAAAAAATTACTTGCCCTCTCTCAATAGGAGCTGTAGTCACATTTGTAAATACACAGATAAGAATAGAGGATCATAATAGAAGACAAATCACATAACAGGAGGAGACAAATTGTTGGAATGGATACATAGAGATATACACTCTATATACATATAGAGATAGATTAGGATGTAGATATACATACAAATATATTTTGTATATACATTACATTTGGCCAATATCAGACTTTTGGGATACATTATTTATTTGTAATTGACAAGTAATAATGTATATTCATGGGGTATAATGTGATATGTTTATCTATATATACCTTGCAGAAAAGTTAAATCTAGATAATTAACATATCCATCACTTACCAACTTTTCATTTCTGTGTGTGGGGGGAACATTAAAATAGCTATTCTTGCCAGGCAAGGTGGCACACCTGTAATCCTAGCTACTTGGGAGGCTAACATGAGAGGATCACTTGAGGCCAGAGGTTTGAGGCTGCAGGGCATTAAGATTATGCCTGTGAATAGCCACTGCACTTCAGCCTGGGCATCGTAGCAATATCCCATCTCTTTAAAAAATAATATATCCTTTAAGCAATTTTGAAATAGGCAATACATTATTATTAGCCCTGGTCACCATGCAGTGCAACAAATTACTAAGACTTACACCTCCAACCTAACTGAAACTTTGTACCCTTTGATCAACATTTCCCCTTACCTCATCCATCCTACTTCCACTTTTCTCCAGCCTCTGTTAACCACCTTTCTACTCTGTTTCTATGAGATTGTCTTTTTGATCCCATATGTAAATGAGATCATACACCATTTGTCTTTCTGTGCCTGGCTTATTTTACTTAGCATAATATCCTGAGGGTCCATCTATATTGCCACAAAAGATGAATTCCCTTCTATTTCAAGACTGTATGGCATTCAATTGTGTATATATACCACATTTTCTTTATTCATTAATCCATTGATAGAAACTTAGCTTGTGTCTATATCATGGTCATTGTGAGAAAGCTGAAACGAACATGGGAGTGC
This sequence comes from Piliocolobus tephrosceles, assembly GCF_002776525.5. Lineage (NCBI taxonomy): Eukaryota > Metazoa > Chordata > Mammalia > Primates > Cercopithecidae > Piliocolobus > Piliocolobus tephrosceles. Next base: position 58,796,869 of record NC_045443.1, read on the forward strand.
AGACATCTCTTCCATATTTTGATTTCAAATCCTTTGGATATATACTCAGAAGTAGAAATGCTGGGTCTTACAGTAATTTTATTTTTGTTTTTTGAAGAAGCTTCATACTATTTTCCAAAATAGCTGTACTAACTTAGTCTCACCAACAGTGCACCAGAGTTCCCTTTTCTCCACCTCCTCACCAATACTTGTTATCATTCATCTTTTTCATAATAACCATTCTTGCATTTTCCTGATAATTAGTGATGTTTAGCATTTTTTAATATATCTCATTGCCATTTGTAGGTATTCTTTTGAGAAATATCTGCACAAGTCCTTTGCCCATTTCTTTAAATAGGTTATTTTTTTCAGTTGAGTTGTTTGAATTTTTTCATATTTTTTATGTTTCCCCCTTATTGGATGTATGGTTTGCAAATATTTGTCCCAATCTGTAGGTTGTCTCTCCACTATGTTTATTGTTTTCTTTACCATACAGAAGTATTTTAGTTTGATGCTATCCCATTTGTCTATTTTTACTTTTGTTATGCATGCTTTTAGAGTCTAATCCAATAAATCATTGTCTAGACCAACAAAATGAAGTTTTCCACTAAGTATTCTTTTATGATTTTCATAGTTTTGGGTCTTATGTTTAAGTCTGCAATCAATTTTGAGTTGATTTTTGTATGTGATGTGAGGTAAGAGCCCAAGTTCATTCTTCTGCGTGTGGATATCCAGTTTCCCTAACACCATTTATTGAAGACATAGTTCTTTCCCCATTGTGTTTTACTGGCATCTTGGTGGAAAATCATTTGACTGTAAGTACTTGGGTTTATAACGGAGCTTTCTAGCCTGTTCTATTAGTTGATATGTTTGTCTTTATGCCAATACTACACTGTTTTGGTTATAATAGCTTTATAATATATTTAGAAATCAGGAAGTGTGATACCTCCAGCTTCCTTTTTTCCTCAAGATTGCTTTAGCTATTCAATGTCTTTTCTTGTTCTATACAATTAGGATTTTGGTAGGGATTGTATTGAATCTGTAAATCACATTGGGTAGTACAAACATTTTAAGAATATTAATTATTCCAATCCATGAAAACAGGATATCTTTCCATTTATTTGTGTCTTCTTCAAATCTTTCATCAATGCTTTGTATTTTTCAGTGTGCAAATCATCACCACCTTGGTTATATTTACTCCTTTCTTGATGCTATCATATATGAAATAGTTTCTTTATTTTCTTTTTTGAATAGTTCATCGTTAGTGTATAGAAATACTACTGATTTTCAGCTGGCTATGGTGTCTAATGCCTGTAATCCCAGCACTTTGGGAGGCCAAGGTGGGCAGATCAGTTGAGGGCAACAGTTCAAGAAAAGCTTGGCCAATATGATGAAACTCCATCTCTACTAAAAATACAAAAAAAAAAAAAAAATTACCTGGGCATGGTGGTACACGCCTGTAAGCCCAGCTACTCTGGAGGCTGAGGCACAAGAATCACCTGAACTCAGAAACCAGAGTTTTCAGTGAGCTGAGATTGTGCCACTGTACCCCAGCCTGGCCAACAGAGTGAGACTCTAAACAAAAAAATAGGAAGAAGAAATACTACTGATTTTTGTATGTTGATTCTATAACCTACAACTTTATTGGATTTGTCATTTGTAACAGTTTGGTTGGTTTTTTGAAGAGGCTTTGGGGTTTTCTATATATAAAATTGTGTTGTTAACAGAGGAAACAATTAGAAAACAATTCTCTCTTTCCTAATTAGATGTTTTTTGTTTCTTTTTTTTTTTTTTTTTTTTTGCCTAATTGCTTGGGTTAGGAATTCCAGTACTATATTGAATAGAAGTGGCAAAAGTAGGCATCCTTGCCTTGTTGCTGATATTAGAGGATCTTTGCCATTGAGCATGATGTTACCTGTGGGCTTGTCATGTATGGACTTTATTGTGTTGAGGTATAATATGGTTCGGAGGATTGTTCCCTCCAATTCTCATGTTGAAATGTGATCACAAATGATGGAGGTGGGGCCTAGTGGGAGTTGTTTTGGTCATGGGGATGGATTCCTCATGAATAACTTGATGACACCCCCTTGGTGATGAGTAAGTTCTCCCTCTTAGTTCATGTGAGAGCTAGTTGTTTAAAAGAGCCTGGTATCTTTCCTCTCTCTCTCCTTGCTCAGTCCCTCTTGCCATGTGACACATTTATCCTTCTTCTTTCACCATGATTTAAGTTTCCTGAGGCCTCACCAGAAGCAGGTGCCAGCACCATGCTTCTGTACAGTTTGCAGAATCATAAGCCACAATAAATCTCTTTTCTGTATAAATTACCAGATCTCAGGTATTACTTTATAGCAATGTAAAATGGATTAACACAAACTACATTCCTTCTATTCTTTTTTTTTTGAGTTTTTATTATAAATTAATATTGAATTTTGTCAAATGTCCTTTCTGTATCTAGTGAGATGATCATGTGATTTTTGTGCATTTTTATATGGTGTATCACATTTATTAATTTATGTATGTTGAACCATCCTAATGTCTCCGAGTTAAATTCCATTTGATTATGGTAAATGACCTTTTTAATATTTCATTTAATTTGGTTTGCTAGTATTTTGTTGAGAATTATTGCATCTATGTTCATTAGATATTGGTCTGAAGTTTTCTTTTCTTATAGTGTCCTTGTCTCTTCTGGCTTTGGTTTCAGTGTAATGTGGGCCTCATACAATGAGTTTGAAAGTATTCTTTCCTCTTCAGTTTTTTGGAAGAGTTTGAAAAGGATTGGTATTAGTTATTTAAATATTTTGTAGAATTCAGCAATGAAGGCATTAGGTCCTGGGTTTTCTTTCATGGGATACTTAATTCTTATTACTGGTCCAATCCCCTTAGTCATTACTGATCTGTTCAGATTTTCTATTTCATCCTGATTCAGCCATGGAAGATTTTATGTTTCCAGGAATTTGATTTTTTTCTAGGGTGTCCAATTTTTTGGTTTACAATTGCCCATAGTAGTTTTCTATGATCTATTGTATTTCTGTGTTTTCCATTATAATGTCTCCTTTTTCATTTATGATTTTGTTTGAGTCTCCTCTGTTCTTTTCTGTGTTAGTCTAGCAAATGGTTTATCACATTTATCTTTTTAAGAAGCAATTTTTTGTTTAGATCTTTTGTACCATTTTTCTAGTCTCTGTTTTACCTATTTCTACTCTTATCTCTGTCATTTCCTTTTCTTTTTTTGCTAAATTTGGGCTTACTTTATTCTTTTTTTTCTAGTTACTTAAGGAATAACATTAGGTTGTATGTTTGAGATTTTTCTTCTTTTTTAATGTAAGCATTTATTGCTATAACTTCCCTCTGAGAACTCTTTTTGTTGCATCCCATAAGTTTTGGCATGTTATGTTTTTATTTTTGTTTCTGTCAAGATATTTTTAAATTTTTAGTTTAACTTCTTCTTTAACCCATTGGTTGTTCAGAAGCACATTGTTTAATTCCCACAAATTTGTGTGTTTATCAGAATTTCTTCTGCTGTTTATTTCTAGTTCCATGTTATTGCAGTCAGAAAAGATAATCAACATGATTTCAAGCTCCTTAAATTAGTTAAGACTAGTTTTGTGGAGAATGTTTTGTGTGTTCTTGAGAAGAATGTGTATCCTGTTGCTGTTAGATGGCAAGTTCTGTAAATATATTGCAGGTCTATTTGATCTAAAGCATAGTTCAAGAGTTATGTTTTCTAATTGATTTTCTGTCTAGATGAGCTGTTCAGTGTTGAATGTGAGGTATTGAAGCTTCCGGATATTATAGTACTGCAGTCTATCTCTCACTTTAGATCTACTAATATTTCCTTTATATATTTAGTTACTCCAATGTGAGGTGCATATGTATTTAAAATTGCTATATTTTCTTGATGAATTGACCCCTTTATCATTATATAATGACTTTCTTTGTTTCTTTTCATAGTTTTTTACTTAAAGTCTATTATGTCTGCTATAAGTATAGCTACCCCCACTCTCTTTTGGTTTTCATTTGTGTAGAATAACTTGTCAGTTCCTTCATTTCCAGTTTCTTTGTATTCCCAAAGATGAAGTGAATCTCTCATAGGCAACATAGAGTTAGGTCTTGTTTTTCAATCCATTCAGCCACTCAATGTTTTTAATTGAAGAATTTAATTCAATTGAAAGAAATCAAATTCATTCAACTGAATGTAAGTGAATTCTTCAATTAACAAAGAAGGGAAGTTAGGTAAGGAATACTACTGCCATTTTTTACATTGTTTTCTGACTACTTGGTAGATCCCTTGTTCTCTTTCTCTCTAGCTCTCCTCCTTTGTGGTTTGATAATTTTCTATCGTAGTATGCTTTGAATCCTTTCTTTTTATCTTTTGTGTATCTATGAATGGTCTTTATGGTTGCCATGAGGCTTACATAAAACATCTTACAGTTATAACAGGCTATTTTAAATGGACAAGTTAATTTTTATCACTTGCACAAACTCTACACATACACATTTATTCCCCTCCCCAAATGATGTTTCTCATGTGACATTTTACATCTTTTATAGTTTTAATCCCTTGACAAATTGTTGTAGCTATGGTTGTTTGTGGTAGTTTTGTCTCTATACCAGAGATATAATTGATTTTCTCACCTTCATTACAATATTAGTTTTTTGTTTGTTTGTTTTTTTTTGTTTGTTTGTTTTTTGAGACAGAGTCTCACTCTGTCACCCAGGCTGGAGTGCAATGGTATGATCTCGGCTCACTGCAACCTCTGCCTCCTAGGTTCAAGTGATTCTCCCCGCTCAGCCTCCTGAGTAGCTGGAATTACAGGCAGCCACCGTATGTCCAGCTAATTTTTTTTTATTTTTAGTAGAGATGGGGTTTCACCATGTTGGTCAGGCTGCTCTCGAACTCCTGACTTCAGGTGATCCACCGGCCTTAGCCTCCCAAAGTGATGAGATTACAGGCATTAAGCCACTGCACCTGGTCACAGTATTAATTTTCTGACTTTTATTATATATTTACTTTTACCAGTAAACTTTATATTTTCATGTATTTTTATATTGCTACTTAGTTACCCTTTCCTTCAGCTTTAAAGACTCGCTTTAGCATTTCTTTTAAGTTAGATCTAGTGGTAATAAATTTCCTCAGCTGTTGTGTGTCTGAAGAAGTTTTTATTGTTCCTTCATTTTTGAAAGACAGGATTGTTAGGGATAGTATACTGTTGGCAGTTTTGTCTTCTGTGTGATTTAGTCTGCTGTTGAACATCTTTATTGAATTTTTGAGTTCTGTTATTATGTTCTTCAGCTTCATCATTTCTTTTTGGTCCTTTTTAATATTCTCTATCTTTTTGTTGAAATTCTCAGTTTGCTCATGTATTGCTCTTCTTACCTCAGTGAACACCTATATGGCTGTTCTTTTGAATTACATGTGTCTATTTCATTCATGTTGGCTTCTGGAAATTTATCTTGTTCCTTTATTTGAAATATATTTATTCCTGTCTTTATTTTCTGTGGCTCTCTTTGTTGGTTTCTGTTCATTAGATAAGACACTTCACTTTGTTAGACTGGTGTTGTAAATAAGATTTTCCTCCCTAATCAGCCCAGCCAGAGATTCTAGGTAACTAAATTATTTGTGTTCATCCAACTTATTGTCTTGGTTTTTTTGTGACCCCTAAGAGATTAGAAAGTGTCAAGTTGTGCTATTACCTTGAGAGAAAAGTAGGATAGAAGCCAGCCCCTTGAGATGCAGCTGAAGAAGTTGCTGTGTTAGATATGTGTCCCAGTTCCTTCTTTCCTTGTGGAGAAGCTGAGAGCCAGAGTTTATCTCTCACTTGTTCTGTCCTATGCCAAGGAGAAAATCTGCAGCAGATGCTCATGCCTTTTTTTAGACTGAATACTTTGAACTTGGAGAGATAGATGCTGCATGTTTACAGGTTTAAAAATCACCTTTTTGTTCTCTGTGATCTAAGAGACTTAGGAGTGCAGAGCACTGTCAACTCCTAGAGCTAGATAATTTAAGAGCCAGTCCTTTGGGTCAATTGCTATAAAACTTGATGCACCCAAGGCATGCAGAAACTACTTGCAAGGAGAGCTTGCAGATTTGGATTTACTGCTGGAGAATCCTTGGAAGAAGTAACAGGGAGTGCTCACTCCCCTGTATGGGCAATGGAAGTTTCATAACCTCCTTGCAGTGAGAGATTTCTGATCTGGAGTTATAACTGAAGTAAGCCAAGGAAGAAGGTACAGAGAGTACCCACTTTCTTTCAAGCATGGAGCAGTTCCCCAGTCTCCTTCCAATAAGAAATTTCAGGATTTTATCTCTACAGCAACAGAGAAAGATGTCTCAGGGAGTGTCATCCCTCTAGTACTTGCTGGCAGAGACCTGTAACCTCTTTCTGCAAATAAATTGCAGGCTAAAATTATCACTGGAGCAAGCTGCAGAAGAAGGCACAGGAAGTGCCACTTCTCCCACTTAGGCTCCAGAAGTTTATTCTTTATTTCCTACATAGGCTGCCAGATAATGACTTGATAGAGGCTAGAACCAGAGGAAGCTTCCGGAAAAGTATTCAGCAGACCCTTTCCAAAGGGGAAGTTGGAAGCTAGGCTGATTCTAGGGATTACAGCTGCTAGAAGTGCTCACGAGGTTAAAACTCCAGTTTGTTATTTGTGCTTCAAAGAAATCCTCCAATTCCCTCTTCCTGCTATCCCTCAAACAAGGTGATTTAAAAGCCATTCTCTACAGCAGGTACTGTAAAAGTTGGGTGCTTTATGTGTGATAAATACTACTCACCTCTCACGAAGAATTTGGGAGTTGGGATTTCCTTCCCAGTGTAAGGTTCTGTGCTCAGGGTAAGCTTAGTACACAATGGATCTCCGTGTCTCCTACTCATTTTTATGTGGATATTTTCTCAGTCATCCAGTGGTAGGAATCTTTGGTAGTCATCCAGTGGTAGGATTCTGGTTTTCTCTTGGAAAGATTGATATGTATGTAGATATACATTCAGTGTTGTCGGTAGGAAAATGAATAATCAGGAGTCTCCTATCACCATGTTGCTGATGTCACCCCACAGCCAGTATTATCTTAATAGCACACTGTATTATTTAGACCTGGAAATGGACAAAGTGTTGTATTTCTGCTCAGTGCCTTTTTGAGTTGTGTTCTGTGCTTTGCCACTCATCTGCTAGGAATTTTATTCATTTATGTCATGGGCTGAATTTCAAAGACTTAATTAATTTTCCATTACTTCTTTCCTTAATAGCAAACCATTTTACCCTAACTCTAGTTATAATCCAAGGACAAAGATGATTTATGTGTTTCTTATCTTCCTATCGTTATTGCTATGACATAAAAGACATAGAAAACAGGAAATAAAAAAGCATACAACTTCTCAAAGAGGCTCACTTTGCATCAGTGAAGGAAAACAATCCTTATTAGTCATGATAAGACTGGACTAGAGCATCTCTGAATGTGTCAACAGGTAGGGAACAAAATAGATCTTGAAAATCAAATTCCAGTTTGGAAAGTGGCCTGGGAAACTGCTCTGTCACACAGTAGCTCACATGAAAATTGTCCACTTAGATAGGCATGATCATAACATAGAAGGTGGTGGCTGGAAACATATCTCAGCTCTCAGATACCCCACCATGTACAGTAGCAACTCCCCACCCCTTATCCATGGGGATACATTCCAAGACTCTCAGTGAATGCCTGAAGCCACAGATAGTACCAAATCCAATTGCCATCAATCAGATGTTTCTTTCACGTCTTCCACCTGCAAACTTAGTGCCTTTCCATCCTAACTAAGCACTTATCGTGCACTATGATCATACCTTTTGCAGTCTTATGTGAGAGACACAAAACTAGCATAAAGTTCTTTTTCTTCACAATTTCATGGACAGAATATTTGTTCTTACCACAGGTCTTACTAACCACAGCATATAATTTTTTCCTTATTAAATTGGTAACTTTCATTTTCTTACTTAGAGCAAGAACTGTATGTTTTCTCTTTTGGCATGCCCACTACTCTTGCACTTTATGCCCACTCTTAAGTAAAATAAAGTTACTCGAACATAAGCACTGTGATAGTGCAACAGTCATACTGATGATGAGGAATATACTACGTGACTACAAGGCAGGTGGCATAAACAGTGTGGATATGCTAGAAAAAGGATGAATCACATCCTGGACAGGACAGAGTAAGATGATGTGAGATTTCATCAGGCTATTTAAGATGATGTGTACTTTAAAATTATAAATGCTTTATTTTGGGAACTTTCCATATAATATTTTGAATCATGGTTGACTGTGGGTAAGTGAAACTGCAGAAAGCAAAACCAGGAATAAGGGGGACTACCATACGTTTCTATCCCCTCCATCTACCTATCCATGGAGAGATGCGCCCACCTCCTCTGTTCTCTGGGGCACCTGGCCTCTCAGGTGGCTTTTACTTCGTATGGCAGATATTTTTCTTCTGGGCCCTATCTCAATGCTTAGAATTTAAGACATGCTTTACAGCTTTATTAACACCCATCTCTATTATGGTAGGAAGTCTATACAAGTTAACATACATTCTGTCAAGTATAAGTAACTCTCTTATTCCATCTTCTCACAAAAGTATCTATTCTTACATTCACCACTGTCACAGGATTGCTGACCCAGAAATAGAGTCACTATAAAATGTTGTGAGAGGTAAAAGAGAAGTTTCTTAAATTGGGAATGAGTCCCCAAACTTTTATTCATATAAACGACTATTCAAGAAACATTTATTGAGCATCTATTTGTGCAAGGCACTGGGCTTGGCTCTAGTTGTGAATAAAGAAGGCTCATCCCCTGCCCTAGAGGAGCTTCATGTCTAATCAAACCTGTTGAGAGGGATTAATATGGAAGGCATATTCTGTTTCTTTTTTCTAAGAATTGCACTCTCATGATGGTTATCTGAGAAGAAAGCACATTTCTGCTTAACATCAGTACTGGTTTGAAGTAGCTAAGTGGTATAATATTTAAAATACTCACATTGTATGTCACATGGGTCATAACAAATACTGTGTATGTTATCATGTATTTACCTGTCTTTTTCCTAGCAAGTGTGTACATTTTTTAGCACAGGAACTATATTCTACTTACCACGATTTTCATATTCAAGCACCATGCCTGGCACATAGCAATCCCTCAATGAACATTCGTTAAGTTATTTCTACAAATAGTTCTGTGACCAGGATGCCAGGGTAGTATTTCTACTGGCAAGAAAAACGGCTGCCCTAATATCTTACTTTTACTATTCATATAAGAATTATGGAAATGTGTCAGACTGATTGTGAAAAGGCTTCGATCAATCCTAGCAGAAATATCTTCATTAAATCTGTTGTTTTCAGTTCTGACTCAAATCTCCTTTCTTCTTATACTGTTGCCAACATCTCAATCACATTTCTAACTCATGGAAATTATTTCTGGGTATACCCACCTACTCACAATGGAAAAAAACACCAGGGCAAGTTTATATGCTTGCCCTTATTTCAAGAGAAGTGACTGTGAGAGTATATTCATCAATCACTCTCTAGAAAGCAATGAGAGAAGTAAAATATTTGGGAAATCAATAACAAGGTGAGTGGGTGTACAGGAGACAGATGGTAGAATCTTGAAAATCACAGTTATTTCAATGACAGGACTTCCTTACTCTAGATACTATATGAAACATCAAAATATTACAAGAAATTTTTTTAAATAACAAATTTTAAAACTACTGAGTATAGTTTTCAAGAAATCGTTGGTACTGGCCTATTTATTTCTACATTGACATCAAATCTTTCCAAATGTATAATTAAAACTTGGTCTCGGAGATCATTAACAGTTTATTCACAAATTCCCCAGAAAACATACATTTTTATAAAGAAAACTTTTGATTTAGATCTTTATTTTAGGGCTCTGTGATGAGGCGCTATGTGTATATTACTGTTGAATGTTTTAAAAGCACACACACATACGTGTATGTGTGTGTGCTTGCATATTCATTTTAACATTATGCACACAGACACACACACACACACACACACACACAAAATCTCCCGGTGTAATTGAAAGTATTTGTGATGTTTTTGTTAGCCTGTACGATTATAAGTTGTTTAGGTGATAGCTTTATCATATAAGAAAATGCTTTCATTTCTTATGCCCTTTACAGCTTTTACTATTATCAGCTTATAAAATGCAAACAAAATAAAATAAGACCTCTACATTCCTCAAATTTAATTGGCAACTAAAAAACAAACAGCCAACTTCAGTAAGGTTCAAAAACTAATAAGGTTAATTATTTAGTTTTTTTTTAACTTTTATAAACATTTTGAAATAGGAATAAATAATAGCATCAACTTAATTTATTTCATAAAGATACATTAATACTAAAAGTCAGATACTCTGGCTTTCGAATCAAAATTTAACTAATCTACATGACTTCCCATAAATACTAAAATCCAAAACAATGCTTATATTAACCATTTAACCTTATTATAGTATTCAGTGTTGTTCAATGAGTAGAATGATCCATTTCACTTAAAAGGGGAGGTGGGATAATAGTCAAAACTGAAACACATTGAGAAATACCAGAGGAGAGAAGAAGAGTAACAATAATCATAACACATTAATATATCAGACATTTCAAGTATTTATGGCAAGAAAAACATAACTAATAAAGAAATAAAATTAAACTTCCTAAGTAAACAAGGAGTAAAATAAGAAAGTATTCTGCAGATGCATGTATGTATGTGTGTGTGTGTGTATGTGTGTGTGTGTGTGTATATGTATGAACTGTAAGGTTGGAGATGAAACCCTCTTAGGAGTTTACCTTGACTCTGGAAGGCAGGACTGTTACAAGATCAGCTGCACTGACTAGGTGAATGATAAAGTGAGAATAAGTCTTCAAGCTATTCATAATCCTAACTCCTATCCCCATAGTTCATATGCTTTAAAATGTAAGTCTGTGTATATGCCCCTGCAAAAAATATTTCCTCCCTTTACCCTCAAACTTGAAGGTTATCTTTTGGGAGGTGATAAATAGAACCTTCAGTTGATCCTAAGAAGGAATTCAATTTGATTTCTCCTGAGGCAGCATCTTGCCACCCACACGTTATCTATCCCTCGAGCTGAAATAACTCTTTGCATTCAAATGAATAAAAGTTCAAAAATGCAGAAAAGCCAGACCTCAGACTATTGAACTGCTGTGCAAATCTGACTACATAAATTTATGGAGTTAATATGAAACCCAAAGCTGAGTCACAATGTGGAGAATATATGGGTACATAAACTCATCATAAGCAACTCCGTAGAAAAAAAAAAAAAAAAAAAAGAAAAAAAATACCTAAGTAAATTCATATAAAAGTAGTAGTGAATTTCAGTTTTGGGTCAACTCTTACTACAAAGAACTATCATATTTAGCGCTTAGGGAAAGGGGAGCAGCAATAATAGAGAAGAGGTCCTCACCAGCACCTCCTTTCCATATTCTGGATTCAGATCACTCCACAGGGTGATGAGGGTGCTTTTGTTTGTTTAGTTTTCCTTCTCCCCATACAATTTCTCTATGTTTACAGTCCTCTTTTTAAAGCCAAGAGCACCAAAGTGGCAGCTCAGCATTTCCATTTCTTAAATAGGCAGCACAACACAAACACATTCAAAGCAAATGTCATTACACTGGGCAAGAACATTCACCCAGCTGCTGTGGGTGGACCTCCACCTTTGACGCTTCTCTAAAATTATTTTATACCAAAGAAGTCCAAATGTGGCCATGATTTCCTGAGTATCGTGAATCATACGAAAAGCAAAAAGCAAATGTCATTCGAATTATAATTCATTAATGTGCATTTTCTAAAAAAAGAAATCATAATTTTAAATATCATACATGATTATTTTTTCAAATATGAGAAACTCATAGGACATAAAAGAAAAAATGTGGTTGGGCGTGGTGGCTCATGCCTGTAATCCCAGCACTTTGGGAGGCTGAGGCAGGCGGATCACCTGAGGTTAGGAGTTCAAGACCAGCCTGGCCAACATGGTGAAACTTTGTCTCTACTACAAATACAAAAAATTAGCCGGGCATGGTGGCCGGTGCCTGTAATCCGAGCTACTCCGGAGGCTGAGGCAGGAGAATCACTTCAACCCGGGAGGCAGACAAAGGTTGCAGTGAGCCGAAATCGCACCATTGCACCTCATCCTGGGCAACAAGAGTGAAACTCCAAAAAAAAAAAAGAAAAAAAGAAACAATGTACCTGGCCATCATGTATTTTGAACATGTTTCTCCTGTGATCTATGAATTCATGAATGTGTTCATCTGTGTGTGAGATATTATATTACGGCTAATAAAATATTTTACTTTTTATAGTCTGTATTTTTGATTAATATACCATTACTTATTGTGTAACTAAAATCTCTTCAGAGCAATAATTCTAATGATTACCTTATAATATATATATTTTTAATGTGGAACACTGTAGCTCAAACTTTTAATGGCTATCCAAATGGCCATTCCCAATCTCCTTCTCTTTTGCCTACACCTCATACTAAAAGCTGGACAAAACTATTCACTTCATTTTCCACAGTCCTTATAGCTAGGGTCAGCAAAGAACCAATCTCTCATTATAAGAGAAAATGATCTTTCACTAGAATTATTTCAAAAGCATTTGCTCTCCTTATAAAAAGAATAGATGGTATGTTACATGCTAAACTTGAGTCATAGGGGTTTGTTGTACAGATTATTTCATAATCCAGGTATGAATCCTAGTACCCACTAGTTATTTTTCCTGATCCTCTCCCTTCTTCCACCCTCCACACTCTGATAGACCCCAGTGTGTGCTGTTCCCCTTTACGTGTCCAAACTGCACATGTACCCCTAAACTTAAAATAAAACTTACAAAAAAGAAAACCCTATTATAGAAAATTGTACTCAACAATTATATTTAAAATGTTACCAATAAAATATGTAATTAAAAAAAACTACATGGGAGTTATACTTTTCAGTGAACAGATCTTTCATCATCTTGGTTAAATTTATGCTTAAGTATTTTATTTTTGTTGATGCTATTCTAAATGAGATTGTTTTTTAAAAAATTTTTCAGATAGTTTCTTATCAGTGTATAGAAGTGCCACTGACTTTTATATGTTCATTTTGTATTCTTAAATTTTACTGCATTTGTATATTAATTTTAATCATTATTGGGTGGCATCTTTAGGATTTTCTATGCATAAAATCATGCCATCTGCAAAACAAAAATAATTGTATTTCTTCATTTTCAATTTTGCTGCCTTTTATTTCTTTTCCTTGTGTAATTGTTTCAGCTAGGATTTCCAGGACTATGTTAAATACAAATGGTGAGAGTGAGCACTCTTGACTTGTCCCCAGTCTTAGAGGAAAAGCTTTCAGCTTTTTAATATAGAATATGATGTTAGTGTGGGTTTGTATTATATGATCTTTATTATATTGTGGCACATTCCTTCTACACCCAATTTGTTGACAGTATTTATCATTAAAGGATGTTAAATATTGTTAAATGCTTTTTCTGCAAGTATTGATTATATAATTTTTATTATTAAATATTTTAATAAGGTATATCACATTTATTGATTTGTGTACATTGAATCTTTGCATCTCAGAGATAAATCCCACTTGATAATGATGTATGAACATTGTAATGTGCTATTGATGAGAGTATTTAAAGATGACATGAATAAATGAAAAGCTATCTTGTGTTCAAGAAAGAATTAGGATTGTAAAAATGTCCAAACTATCCAAAGTGATCTACAGATTCAATGTAATTCTAATCAAAATTCAAATGACATTTTTTGCAGAACTAGAAACAATCCTATATTCTTATGGACCCATAAAAGACCTCAAAGAGCTAAAGCAGTCTTGAGCAAGAACAAAGCTAGAAGTATACACGTCCTGATTTCAAATTATATTACAAAGCTATAGTAATCAAAACAGTATGGTGCTAGCATAAAAACAGACATATAGAACAATGGAACAGAACACAGAGCCAGAGATAAACCCAAGTATATATGGCCAACTGATTTGTAAAAATACAACTGATTTGCCAAGAATATAAAATGAAAGGAAAGGAGATTTATTCAATAAATAGTGCCACAAAACTATATATTCACATTTACAAAAATAAAATGGAATCTTTATTTTATACCACATACAAAAATCAACATAAAATGGATAGAAATTTTAAATGTAAAAATATAAATTATAAAACTAATAGAAGAAAACTCAGGAAAACAACTCCAAGACATTGATCTGAGGAATAATTTTTTGTATTTGCAAAAGCAGAGGCCAAAAAAGCAAAAAATATACAAGTGAGACTGTATCAAGCTAAAAACCTCTGCACTGCAAAGAAAACAACCAACAGAATGGAGACAGTCTTGGAACTAAGAGAAAATACTGAATCCTGTAAGGAGTTAGTATCCAAAACATACATGGAACACAGACAATTCAACAGCAAAAAAAAAAAAAAAACCCAATTACTAAGTGGGCAAAGGACCTGAATAGACATTTTCCCAAAAAGCATATACAAATGACCAAAAAGTATATGAAGAGCTGTCCAAAACCACTAATCATTAGGGAAATGCAAATCAGAACACAATGAGATATCACCCCACACCTGCATAAATGGCTATCATCAAAGTCAAAAGATACAAGTATTGTCAAGGACATACAGAAAAGGAAACTTTTGTGCAGTTGGTTGGAATGTAAATTGGTACAGCCATTACAGATAGCTGTATGAAGGTAAACTAGTTCAACCATTGTGGAAAACAGTGTGGCGATTCCTCAAGGATCTAGAACTAGAAATACCATTTGATCCAGCCATCCCATTACTGGGGATATACCCAAAGGATTATAAGTCATGCTGCTATAAAGACACATGCACACATATGTTTATTGCGGCACCATTCACAATAGCAAAGACTTGGAATCAACCCAAATGTCCATCAGTAACAGATTGGATTAAGAAAATGTGGCACATATACACCATGGAATACTATGCAGCCATAAAAAAGGATGAGTTCGTGTCCTTTGTAGGGACATGGATGCAGCTGGAAACCATCATTCTCAGCAAACTATCACAAGAACAGAAAACCAAATACCGCATGTTCTCACTCATAGGTGGGAATTGAACAATGAGAGCACTTGGACACAGGAAGGGGAACATCACACACCGGGTCCTATTGTGGGGAAGGGGGAGGGGGAGGAATAGCATTAGGAGATATACCTAATGTAAACGATGAGTTAATGGGTGCAGCACACCAACATGGCACATGTATACGTATGTAACAAACCTGCACGTTGTGCATATGTACTGTAGAACTTAAAGTATAATAGAAAGATACTGGAGGATCTGTAACTTATAATATCTAAGTTGTCAAGATGACATTGCCCTTCTTCTGATTCAAACACATAGCAGAATAGAAAAAAATTAAAAATTGAAATTAGAAAGCATCTAGCAGAGTACTCCATTAAATTATTAACATACTTAACCAATGTGTAAATTATTTAGTTTCTCTATGCTGTTCCCTTCAAAAGACAATTATACATTAAATACCTTATGCACCCCATTCCCTAGTAATTGTTGTCTAACAACTTATCTTCTCATTAAAAATAGTTCTTATGTTTTTATCAAAAAAAAAGGTTTCTCAAAAACTGAGAAATAGAGCTATCATAGAATTCAGCAATGTATGTGTGTATTATATATATAAACATTTCATTCATATATATATATATATATATATGGAATATTATTCAGCCTTAAACAAAAAGGAAATCTTGACACTTGTGCCAAGTTGGGTGAAATTGGAGAGCATTATGGTAAGTGAAATAAGCCAGACACAGAAAGACAAATACTGTATGAGCTGACTTACGTGTGGGATCTCAAAAAATATATATATTAACTCATAGTAACAGAGAGTATAATGGTGGTTGCCAGGCCCGAGGAGTGGAAGAAAATAGGAGATGTTGGTCAAAGGGTAAAAACTTATACTTATAAGATAAATAAATTCTGAAGACCTCATGTATAGCAGGTTGAATATAGTTAATAATGGTGTATTATATACTTCACATTTTCCCAGAAAGTAGATCTTCCAGTATTCTTACCACAGAAAAAGAGATAACTAGGTGAGGTGATGTATATGTTAGCTTGATTGTGGTAATCATTTTACAATCTATATGTATATCAAAATAACATATTGTACATCTCAAATATATATAATTTCTTACTTTTCAATCATACCACAATGAAACTGTAAAAATAAATACTTCCCAAAAAAGCATAA
Source organism: Piliocolobus tephrosceles (assembly GCF_002776525.5). NCBI lineage: Eukaryota > Metazoa > Chordata > Mammalia > Primates > Cercopithecidae > Piliocolobus > Piliocolobus tephrosceles. Next base: position 58,813,145 of record NC_045443.1, read on the forward strand.
CTAGGCAAATAAAGATGGAGAGATGCATCTGCCTCCCATTTCTCCTATCTCCTTGAACATAAAAGTGATGTCTCCAGTAGGGCAGCCATTTTGCAGCTATGTAGTAACAAGAGTGAAGATAAAATATCAGCATATGAGAGGTGTTCATGATGGCTGACTAGAAGCATTTTATGTCTGCCTCCTCCACTTAAGAGAACCAAAGTAATTTATAGTCAGTCATACTTTGAGTATATTATCCGTAACAGAACAGTGAAATTCAACAGAGAAGTGACAGGGGACACCAAATATAGGGAAGAAGGAGGAGAGGCAGCTTACCTGGATGGAATCAGCTGGGAGCCAGGAATGACTTTTCAACATGGGAATGGGTAAAAGACTTCTAATAGCCATGGGAGAATATGTCATCCCTTCTAATCACTGAAAGTAACACAGAAAGCTACTAGGAGACCGTGGGACAGAGCTGGCCCAGGAAAAGAGGTCACACTGGGTCCCATACCTTATCTGAGACCTAAGCAGCTAGAGCAAGGTGCCATTTTCAAACCTAGCCTCTGGCAACCCAGCAGCACCAGGAATGAGGCATCGTAGAAATTCAGGCTGTCAGGCGGGGTGCGGTGGCTCATGCCTGTAATCCCAGCACTTTGGGAGGCCAAGGCGGGCGGATCATGAGGTCAGGAGTTCAACATCAGCCTGGCCAACATAGTGAAACCTCGTCTCTACTAAAAACACAAAAAAATTAGCTGGGCATGGTGGCGGGGCCTATAATCTCAGCTACTTGGGAGGTTGAGGCAGGATAATCACTTGAACCCAGGAGGTGGAGGTTGCAGTGAGCTGAGATCGTGCCATTGTACTCCAGCCCCAGTGACAGTGTGCGACTCCATCTCAAAAAAATATATATATACATATATATTTTTAAAAAGAAAGAAAAAAGAAAAAGAAAAAAAATGTAGGATGTCACTCCTAGGACAGGGGAGAAAGTCAGCAGCACTCTTGCACCCAGGGGTAGGAAGTGAGCACTACACTGCCAAGATTTGAGGTAGTGAGGCAAGCAGACCATGATTTGCCACTGGGACTTGGTTGCAACTTGGGTGTGAGATCCTGCAGCCAGGGTGGGGAATAAGCTCCACCAGGACTAGGGCATGAAGAGACATGTGTTCCTTCCCCTCTAGCCAAGGCAGTGACCACTGAGGGAGGCCCTGACCTCTCCAGTGGTGGGGCTTCAGCACAGCTGCTAAAGCTCCTCATTCAAGCACTCTGCTTAGAGCCTGAGGATTAACCTGCCTCTGTTCTGCATGCTTTGTACCTACTCTCACCATTAGGGGGCCTGAGCTTATGCTTATAAGCCTGCCCAGCCCAGCGTGGCCTCCCACTTCTACAAAATAGCACATAGCCCCAAGGTCCTGAGGATTGCCCAACACAATCCACCACCTTGGGCACCTGAGCACTTCTCCCAGGGACCTGATGTTAGGCAAAAGCTCCTGACAACTACCACCTCAGCTGGTGATACCTGCTGAGTGACACCTGTGGGCTTGAAGACTGGCCCGTTCAGCCCATTGCAGTCACTTCCAACATCAACACACCACTCGGGACCCCGAGAAACCTCCTGTCATTTCTACACTCTTTGCCCATGGCACACTGACTGACAAGGAGGCTGAAAATCTGCCTGTCCACTCAGGCCACTACTGACTACCAGCATCCAAGCAAGTCATCTGGAGGCACAGGTGCCAGCATATACTACCCTGGGACACAAAAATAAGCACGTTGAACACAACACTGCCAACACTGGGGCCTGAAAACCAACCCACCAGGCATCCTAGTCCCCAGCATGACTTCACCACAGCCTCCACTAATAACCATACCCTAAACCACTATGGAAATCAGGTATCATGAATGGTGTTTACAGCCAAATAAATCATACAGAGGCTACACTACTGTGTACACCCAGAATCAAAACCAAAGTGTCCTCCCCATACAACACCATAGATTCAGCTTTAGAACAAAGTCCTCCCCTATGAAAGTAAATGCAAAAACAGAAAGAAGCAGTTGTTACACCAGATGCACAGATATCAATGTAAGGGCATAGGAAACATGAAACAACAAGGAAATATGACACTTTCAAAGGAACACAATAATGTTCCAGCAATAGATCTTAATCAAAAAGAAATTTTTATAATCCCAGATAAATAATTTAAAATACTGATTTTAAAGAAGCTCAGCGAAATGCAAGAAAAGTCTGAAAAGCAATACAAATAAATCAGACAGACAATTCAGGATAGGAATAAGAAATTTACCAAAGAAGTTGACATTTTTTAAAAGAACCAAATAGAAATTTTGGAACTGAAGTATTCATTGAAGGAGATACTTCAAGGATACATTTGAAAGCTTCCCTAATAGACTAGATCAAGCAGAATAAAAAATCTCAGAACTTAAAAACAGGCCTTTTGAAATAAACCATTAATATGAAAGTCAAAAAATAAAAAAGAATGAGCAAAGCATTCATAAATTTAAGACAACACTAAGGAACCAAATATATGAATTACTGGTATCCCCAAGTGTGAAGATAAAATAAAATGATTAGAAAATCTATTTAACAAAATAATAGATGAAAGCTTTCCATAGCTAGCGAGAGATTTACATACTTAGACAGAGGGGGCTCAATGAAACCCAGGTATATAAAATACAAGAAAACACATTATAAACAGACTGTCTAAAGTCAAAGACAGAAAGTAAATCCTTTTGCAAGAGAAATCTACCCAGTCACCTATACAGGAAAACCCATCAAACTGACTGTGGAATTCCCAGTAGAAACCTTACAGGCCAGAGGAGAACGGAATTATATATTCAAAGTGCTGAAAGAATAAAACCTATTATCCAAGCATACTACATCCAGCAAAATCAACCTTCATAAATGAAGAATAAATTAAGCCTTTCTTAGACAAGCAAATGCTGAGGGAATCTGTTACCACTAGACTGATGCTACAATAATGCTCAAGGGAAGCCTAAACCTGAAGCAAAAGGATGACATTCACCATTATAAAACACACAAAAAAGTATAAAACTCACTGGTAAAGCAATCACACAAAAGAAGAAAAGACTTCAATGGTCCCATTACAGAAATCCACTAAACTATGATAAATAATAAGAGAAAATAAATATATATATGCATATATATGAATATATAAACCAACCAGAAAACAATTAACAATATGACAGGGACAAGTCCCATATATCAATAATAACTTTGAATGCAAATGAACTAAAGTCTCTATTAAGAAGATAAGGAATGGTTGAATGGATTTTAAAAATAATAAGTTATAAGCCACTTAAAAGAAACTCACCATGCCAGAAAAGACATATATAGACTGAAAGGTAAAGTTAAAGGGATAGGAAAAGACAGTCCATGCAAATGGAAACCAAAAGTAAGCAGGAATGGCTACACTCATATCAGATAAAACAGACTTAAAGTCAAAAACAGTATTAAAAAAAGACAATATGGTCATTATATAATGATAAAAGAATCATTTCAGCAAGAGGATATAATATTTCTAAATATATATTCACCCAACAGTGGTGCACCTAGATTCAAAAAGTAAATATTACTAGATCTAAAAAGAAAGCTAGACTGCAATACAGTAATAGTGAGTGACTTTAGCAGTCCACTGTCAACATCAGAGAGATCTTCTAGACAGAAAATCAGCAAAAGAAAATGAACTTAAACTGGACTTTAGAGCAAATGGACCTAACATACATTTACAGAAAATTCTATTCAACAACTGTAGAATATACATTCTCTTTTCATCAGTTCATGGAACATTCTCCCAAGATATACTTTATGTTAGGCCACTAAACAAGTCTCAATAAATTTCTGAAAGTCAAAATCACATCAAGTATTTCCTCACACCACAATGGAATAAAACTAGAAATTAACACCAAGAGGGACTCTGGAAACTACACACATAGTTGAAATTAAGCAACATACTCCTGAATGGTCACTGGATCAATGAAGTAATTAAGATGGAAATAAAAAAATTTTTTTAACAAATGAAATTTATATACAACATACTAGAACTCTTAGATACAGCAAAAGCAGTGCACAAAAGACAAGTATATAGTGATAAATGCCTACATCAAAAAAGTAGAAAGATTACAAATTAACAATCTAAGAATGTACTTCAAAGAACTAGAAAAGCAAGCAAAAGCCACATCCAAAATTAAGAGAAGAAATAATAAAATCAGAGTAGAACTAAATGAAATAGAGAATTTTTAAAAACAACACAAATGGTAATTTAAGCAAAAAGTTGGTTCTTCAAAAAGATAAATGAAAGTGATTAGCTGCTAGCTGGATTAACCAAGAAGGTAGAAGACCCAAATAAAATTAAAAATGAAAAAGGAGAAATTACAACTGACACCACAGAAACACAAGCAATCATTCGAGACTATTATAAACAACTATATGCTGACAAACTAGAAAACCTAGAAGAAATGGATAAATTTCTGGGAACATAAGAGCTACCATGACTCACTCAGGAAGAAATAGAAAATCAAAATAGAACAATAGTGTGAGTAAAATCAAATTAGTAATAAAGAAAGTTCTCAAGAAAGAAAAGCCCAAGACTTGATGGATTCATAGCTGAATTCTACCAAACATGAAGAAGAGATAATGCCAATCTGTGTGAAACTGTTTCAAAAAAATGAAAGAGAAGAGAATTCCCGCTAACTCTTTCTATGAGACCAACATCACCCTGATGCCAAAATCAGACAAGGACACAACAAAAAAGACAACTATAGGCCAATATCCCTGATGAACATAGATGCAAAAAACCCCTCAACAAAACACTCAAACACTGAATTCAACAGCACATCAAAAAGATAACATACCATGATCAAGTGGGATTTATAGCAGGGATGCAAGGATGGTTCAACATACACAAATCAAAAAAAGTGATATATTGTATCAACATAATGAAAAACAAAAACTAGATGATCATCTCAATAGATGCAGAAAAAGCATTTGATAAAATTTAACATTCAATTACGATAAAAAAATGCAATATATTAGGCATAGAAGGAACATACCTCAAAATAACAAAGGCCATATATGACAAACCCATAACTAACATCATACTGATTGGGGAAATCTTTACAGTGCTTCCTCTAAGAATTGGAAAAAAGAGGATGTTCACTCTCACCACTTTTATTCAACACAGTATTGGAAGTCCTAGCCAGAGCAATCAAGCAAAGAGAGAAATAAAAGGCATTCAAACTGCAAATGAGGAAGTCTAGTTGTCTTTTTTGCTGATTATTTTGTATCTAGAAAAACCTAAAGACTCCGTCAAAAATCTCTCAGATTTGATGAATTCAGTACAGTTGCAGGATATAAAATCAATGTACAGAAACCAGTAGCATTTCTGTAAACAAATAATGATCTAGCTGAGAAGGAAATCAAGAAGGTAATCCTACTTACAATAGCTCCAAAAAAGTAAAATACCAAATAATCAATGTAACCAAGGAGATGAAAAATCTCTACAAAAAAAACCTACAAAATTCTGGTGAAAGAAATTGAAGATAACAAACAAATGGAAAAGAATCTCAGGCTCATGGATTAGAAAGAATTAATATCACTAAAATGGTCATATTGGCCAAAGCAATGTAAGAACACCAACATCATTCTTTACAGAAATAGAAAACACAATCCTAAATTTCATATGGAACCAAAAAGGAACCTGTTGGTCAGAGTGATAGGGAAAACCATTAGGGAAAGGACACAAACCTTCTGAAAGGTCGGAAGTTTCTGCAGAAACCTGGAGGAGAATAGCTGAAGACAGCTGCTGTATAAACCGAGGCAGAAGGCAAGGAGTAGGTACAAGGGAGTGTAGGGGAATTTATCTTAAACAGGCCTGTTTAATTATGTTGACCAGGAACTGACCTTTGATCATCCACACGTGTGACATTCCCTAAAAGGGGAACAATAAATGTTAATTACCTGCAGGTTGTGTTGGCTCCAGGTTTTCCGCATTGTGCCTGCACTGAATAAAAGCAAGCAGCTCCAGCTTCTCAGGGCTGCTCTCTGGCCACTAGAGCCAGGCAGTCACCTAGCTGCTCTTACACTGCATGCCTGTGTCTGAGTACTCATTTCATGGGTCAGCCAGGGTCTGTGGGACAGACCCGGCAGGAGTTCAAATGAAAAAAACACAATCTTAAACAAAAAGAATAAAGCTGGAGGCATAAATTACCTGATTTCAAAATATATTACAAGGCAATAGTAACCAGAACAACATGGTATTGATATAAAAATAGAAACATAGACCAATGAAACAGAATGGAGAGCCCAGGAATAAAGCCACACATTTTCAGACAACTAGTCTTCAAAAAATTCAGTAAGAACTTACATTGGAGAAAGGACATCCTCTTTAATAAATGGTACTGGAAAAATTGGATAGCAACGTGCAGAAGAATAAAACTGGACCCCTATCTCTTGTCATATACAAAAATCAACTCAAAATGGATTAAAGACTTAAATATACTACCCAAAACTGCAAAAATACTAGAAGAACACCTAGGGAAAACTCTCTTGGACATTGATCTAGGCAAAGAATTTATGACTAAGATATCAAAAGCACAGGGAACAATATCAAATATGAACAAATGGGACTTCATTAAACTAAAAAGCTTTTGCACACCCGCACACACACATACATAACAGAGAGACAACCTGTTGAATGGGAGAAAATATTTGCAAGCTATTCCTCCAACAGGGAACTAATATCCAGAATAAACAAGGAACTCAATCAACTCAAGAGGAAGAAAACAAATAATCCTAATTAACAGTGAGCCAAAGACATAAGTAGGATTTCTTAAAAGAAGACATACAAATGACTAACAGCTATATGAAAATATATTCAACATGACTCATCATCAGAGAAATGCAAATCAAAATTGCAATGAGATATATTATCTTAACCAGTCAAAATGGCTATTATCACAAGGACAAATTATAATAGATGGTGGCAAAAATACAGAAAAGCGAAAACTCATATAGTGTTGGGAATGCAAACTGGTATAGGCACTATGGAAAACAATATGGAGATTTCTCAAAAAACTATAAATAAAATTACCATTCAATCCAGCAATCCACTACTGAGTATCTACCCAAAGGAAAAGAAATTAACACATCCAAAAGATAACTACCTTTACATGCTTATTATAGCACTTCACAATATCAAAGATACAGAATCAACCTAAATATCCATCAACAGATAAATGGATAAAGAAAATGTGATATATATATGTATATACACACAATAGAATATTATTCTTCCATAAAAAAGGAAGAAATCATCTCATTTGCAGCAACATGGATGGAACTGGAAGTCATTATCCTAAATGAAATAAGATAGGTACAAAAAGACAACTATTGCATGTTATCACATAAGTGAAAGAGCTACAAAATTTGAACACAGGGAGGTAGAGAATGGAAAAATAGATAACAGTCTGGGAAGGGTGAGTAAGAGATAGGGGAGGATGAAGAGAAGAGGGTTAATGGATACAAACATACAGTATCTGTGGCCAGCTGTGGGGCCTCATGCCTGTAATCTTAGCACTTTGGGAGGCTGAGTTGGGCAGATCACTTGAGGTCAGGAGTTCAAGGTCAGCTTGCCCAACATGGTGAAACCCTGTCTACTAAAAATACAAAAATTAGCTAGGCATGGTGGCACATGCTTGTAATCCCAGCTACTTGGGAGGCTGAGGCAAGAGGATGGCTTGAACCCAGAAGTTGGAGGTTGCAGTGAGCTGAGATCACTGCACTTCAGTCTGGGTTACAGAGTAAGATTTCCTCTCCAAAAAAAAAAAGATTAAATTCAAAGTTTGATAGAAGAGTAAGATGATCATATTTTTGAGAAATGTATTGTACTAAACACCTGGACTTGATCACTACACATCGTTTAAATGTAAAACAAAACCTCATGTACTCTATAAATTTGCAAAAATTCGAAAGTGCCAGTATACTAAGGATGTAAGAGCAGAAACACAAAATGAGCCTGGAAACTCAATCATATTGTTGCATGCAAGACTAAGCCTGATATCATTACCAAGTAAACAATAAATGTACTTACCATTTAATAAACTGGTAGACAGATTTTCTGTTTTTATAGTCAAAAGCTTTCCAAACTGTTCAAATGTTTAGAATAATATTTTCAGGATTTTACTATATAAAAAGTGATGAATGAAAATTTTCATATATAAATTTATATCCCATTTCCTCATGTTTTATTTAAAACATAAACTGAAACACAATTATGTTGATTTGGTTATGTGTATGTTTATATAAAATTAACTAATTTACTACAATATTTTAATATTTTAACATAGAGCTGTAGATAGTATCATTTTATCATTGAAAAATAAGAAAACAAAAATACTTAAGGTGATTGATAGCCCAATCATAGTGATTTTATCTTTACAAATTATATGATTGGTTTTTAAAAATTTTTCACATGTACCCTCAAAATGTGTACTTCTATTATGTATCAATTTTAAAATGTTTCAAAATGAAAACATAAAAAATCTTTCTATATGCAACACTTCTCATTTCAAATATTTTATGTGTTTTTGTTGAGATATTTTATCAGAAAATAGATACTTGTTTTTTTGTTTTTATTTATTTATTTATTTATTTTTGGGACGGAGTCTTGCTCTGTCGCCCGGGCTGGAGTGCAGTGGCCAGATCTCAGCTCACTGCAAGCTCCGCCTCCTGGGTTTACACCATTCTCCTGCCTCAGCCTCCGGAGTAGCTGGGACTACAGGCGCCCGCCACCTCGCCCGGCTAGTTTTTTGTATTTTTAGTAGAGATGGGGTTTCACCGTGTTAGCCAGGATGGTCTCGATATCCTGACCTTGTGATCCGCCCGTCTCAGCCTCCCAAAGTGCTGGGATTACAGGCTTGAGCCACCGCGCCCGGCTGATACTTGTTAAAGAAAACTTTAATTAGCATTTCTATTTTTACAGCATATTTAATCCTTTCACTTACAATTATTATATCTATTCTACCTTTTTTTCATAACTTCCTTTTAATAATGAAGATATTTAGGGCTATAAATTTACCTATAAGACCAGCTTTGATAATATTTCACAATTTTGTTTATATGTAGTACTTTTCATTTGCTATTTTCTACTGTTTGATGCTGACACATTAATTCTCTACACAAGTATTGTGCTTTTCACAGAGGGGCCTTTATTTTACTGTTGTTAATTTACAATGTGGTAGATATTGTCACAGTTATTATTTTTATCGACTAACTCTATTCTAAACTGAAAATGTAACCTCTTCAATTTCTTCTTTGTGGAACAAAAATGATTTTATTTTTGCCTAGTATAGCAAACATATTTTGTAAACCACGCAAGGACATTTTAAAAGAACATATATTTTCTGCTTCTGGGTACAGAGCTTAATATATTTCTACTGATCCAACTTCATTAATTTTATTACTCAAAACTGACATGTCCTCATTTAATTTTTGACAACTTCTTATAATAAAGAGTGATAGTGACATTAACTGTCCCAACTATAATTTTCTGCCCATTTCTCCTTGAATTCCTAAAATTTACTCCATATTTTGATTCACATAAATTTTCTGGCTATTATAATTTCATGTAGAATTTAACTTCTAGGAATATGAAAATATTTCCTTTGTTATGTTTTAGTGATTTTTTTTTTTTTCCTTAAACACTTTTTTGTCTTCTCTTAGTATGAATACCCTGCTTTGGTTTTAGTGGCTTTTACTTAATGTATATTTGCCCATGATTTTATATTTTATCATTCTAATTAAAAAATAGTTACGTTTATAGAAAGTCTATTTTATAAATTTTACTTTACTCAATTTTATTGTAACTGAAATGTTACAAAGACATTTCAGTAATTTCATTTTTAATTTGACTGCTGTTTGTTTTAGGTTTCTGTGTTTTATTGTATGATCTTTATTTTCTCTTCTTTGATCTATATTTTTTAAGTATATATTCTATGTTTGATTCTATGAGTGATTACTTCAAAGAAAAATGCAGAACGTTATAGTTCTCTATAGTACTGTATCATAAACTACATTCTGGTAAACATTAGCTTAGAGGATCGTAATACACAGGCCTAAGGATCAGAAAAGCTAGAAATATAACAAACCTCTCCAAATGTTAATGGCTTCAAGAAATTAGCATTTTCTCTCACTGTTCTCCAAGTTGACTGGGCTCAACTCAGGGTCTCTATTAGTTTCAGTCAGGTGACAAGTGTTCCAGTCATTCAAACTCAATTTGTGTGTAAGATTGTCCGGAGCCATAAGGCCCGGAGTTAGCCAACCTCTGTTGCTTGATCTCCGCAAAGCGGAGACAAAATGGCACATTTCCGGGTTCTTCATTATAACCTGTTCCCGCGCGCGCCTAAAACCTTTCCCGCGGGCGCCTAAACCATTCCCGCGCGCGCCCAAACCTTTCCCGCGCGCGCCCAAACCTTTCCCGCGCACGCCGACCTTTTCGCGCCCAGAAAGATATGCCGCCTACGGCGCAGGTGCAATCCCGCGCCCGGGAAAATTACAAACCCACGGCGCATGCGCAATTGTAATTTGAGAAGACCTAGCCGCCCCCCCCCGTCACCGCCCTGGCCCAACCTCTTCCCCTCCCAGCCTATATAAGGCATCGCACCACCATTATTAAACGAGACTTGATCAGGCTATTTGTCTTGTCTCCTTTTCTCCTGTTTTCTTGTCTCCTCCATTCCCACTCCTCCTTCCAGGGCCCGTTCGACTGTCCCGCGGGTCGGGACATAAGATGATTGTCTCTGACCTCTGGTAGCTGATGCTAGCTGATGGCTAAGACTGAGCTGGGATTAACATGTGAAGTTTGCTTCTGACAACATGGTGGGCTGGATTTTAAAAGAGACTATCTCAAAGTGTTTTGAGAATCATAAACAGAAGCTGTAAGACTTTTTATCTAGCCTCAGAAGTCCCAAAAAATGGCTTCTCATGTGTTCAGTTGGTCAGAAAAGTTATGAAGTCCAGCCCATATTCAAGTGGAGGGAAAATAATCATCAACTCTTGTTGGGAAGCACAGCATTCTCATGCAGGAAAGAAAGGAATTGGTGGAGTCTTTTAGATACTTCTTGAAAAAATTACAATGTTGTTGAACATATTAAAGAAAAAACTTGTATAATGGCTAACCAAATTATTTAATCTCAAAAAGTCTTTTACTCACACATAAACTGTCATCCTTATAGCAGTACACCCACAACAGTAGTTTCAGAAGTGTTATAGACCAGCATTTTCTCATAGAAATATAATACAAGACACATGTAATTTTAAATTTTCTAATCACCTTAAAAAATAAAAAGAAACAGCTAAAATTAACTTAATAGTATAACCCAATATATCTAAAACATTATCATTTTGTCAACGAAAAGTGTCAAGCTCCACAAAATATTTTAAGAGATTTATTGTGAGCCATATATGAGTGACCATGGCCCATGACACAGCCCTCAGGAGGTTCTGAGAACATTTGCCCAAGGTGGTCGGGGTGCAGCTTGGTTTTATACATTTTAGGGAGGCGTGAGGCATCAATCAAATACATATAAGAAATACATTGGGTTGGTCCGGAAAGGCAGGGCAACTCAAAGTGAGGGCTTCCAGGCTATAGGTAAATTTAAACATTTTCTTCTTCACAATTGGTTGAGCTTGTCTAAAGACCCAAGATCCACAGAAAGGAAATGCTCAGGTTAAAATAAAAGATTAAAAGATTGTGGAGACCAAGGTTCTTTTGAAGTCTTATAGTGGCTCACCTTAGAGACAATATATGACAAATGCTTCTTATCCAGATCTTTAAAAGGTGCTAGACTTGACAGGTGCGGTGGCTCACACCTGTAATCCCAGCACTTTGGGAGTCTGAGGCAAGTGGATCACAAGGTCAGGAGTTGGAGACCAGTCTGACCAACATGGAGAAACTGCATCTCTACTAAAAATACAAAAATTAGCCAGGTGTGGTGTAATCCCAGCTACTCAGGAAGCTGAAGCAGGATAATCCCTTAAACCCGGGAGGCAGAGGTTGCAGTGAGAGGAAACCGGGCCACTGCACTCCATCCTGGGTGACAGAGCGAGACTCCATCTCAAAAACAAACAATCAAACAAAAAAGGTGCTAGACTTTTAGTTAATCTCTTTAGTATTGAGAGAGCCTGGAAGAAAATGATCTAGCCATGTTAATAGAGATTCTTTACAGATACAAATTTTTCCCCACATACAAGTTTTTCCCCTCAAAGGACAGCTTTGCAGGGCCATTTCAAGATATGGCAAAGAAACATGTTTTGGGGTAAAATATTTTTATTTTCTTCCTTGTCTTGTAAAGTTATATCGGAGTAAGGCTGGAAAGTAAGTCACAATATATAGGGTTAAATAAAACCCATCTGATGAGAATTTATGGTTTGTAGGGCTAGACTCCCTAGACCTCTTAGATAGGAATTTGGGCAAGATTAAAAAAATCAGAGCTTAGTCCTCAATTTGAACATGTAAACAATAAAAACATTATTAATAAAAATTTTGTAGTTACTTTTGTATTATGTCTTTGAAATCCAGTGTAGATCTTATCCTTAGAGCACATCACAAATGGTCACATATGACTATTCTTTACAATGTTGCTCTAGACTATAAACTCCTTGAAAGCAGTAATCATGTTCTCCTCAATCTTCTATCTCAAACATAAATGTGTTTGATACATAGGAAAAATTTATGTGTTTGATAACTGACTTAAATAATGAATTTCAGAGTTATAACTTTTATAAAGCATAGTCCCTCAAGCTTTCCTCTCTTCATAAATTTTGAGGAGCCTCATGCCAATATTCCCACATTCACTGCCAGCCTTTGTTAATATAATATGGAATTTGCTACTCAGTTTTAATATGACATTTTCTATTCAGTTATGGAATTTTTCACTCAGTTATTTTTAGTAGCCTCTCTTCACTTTTAGAAATAATTTATACATTGCAAAAATTTTATTAAGAAATTAATAGCAATAATTTAGATCATTGGTTTTGCTGTTCAAAGCCAGTCATTCATTTGTTTCTCCTTTTATGCCATAGTAATTCTCAAGGTTACATTACTTGTCACATCATACTGGGTTGTAGAAATAAAATACAAAAACTCGAACAAATTTCTACTCTAATACCTTTTTTTTTTTTTTTTTTTTTTTTTTT
>NC_045443.1:58826457-58835468 GCF_002776525.5 Piliocolobus tephrosceles
TCTGTTGCCCAGACTAGAGTTCAGTGGAGTGATCTTGTTTCACTGCAACCTCCGCCTCCCAGGTTCAAGTGATTCTCCTGCCTCAGCCTCCCTCGTAGCTGGGATTACAGGCTCTCTTAACTATTATTTTCATTTCCTAAGGCCTTCATTTTTTTCTCACTCTTCTTGTAAAACATGTGTAAAAAAGGTATTTGAGTGATGCATTCCATGTGTCCTATAATAATTGTCAATATATTTCTGTTGATGCCAACTTAACTACATCCACAAGTTTATATTACTATTTCATCTCTTGAAAAATGTGTATATATTGCTCCATTATCTTCAAACATAAACTGTTATAGAGGAAACATCTGATCCCAGAATGATTGCTTTAAATTAGCATTGTTTTTCCTTACTAGTGCTTAGATTATTCCTTTCTAACACGTCAAATTTTTTTCAGAATGTCTACTTTATTTAATTTCCTCTGGAACATGGTAAATTATTTTAATCTTTGCAAAGGCTCAAATCTTTTTGTTAGTTCTGGAAATATTTCTTCTGTTTTTTATCTCTGATTTCTGTTTATTTAATTTGTTTTATTTTCTTATTTTCTCAACTTAGTAACAGTTTATATTGACTTTCTAAGCCATGTATCAGTATCATATTTTTTCACAGCTTTGCAATGTATTTCACTTTCTTTTCTGTACTTTAAGGATGTCTCAAGTCTCCTCTGCACAGAATTGCACATAGCTGTGCTATTGGGACTAAATTTTAGCCTACACTCCATTTGCCAAACGTGTCCCCTGAGAGAAGCTGAAGCCACTGAGAGCTGAAACTTGGTCTTATTCCTGCATTTATAGGAGACCTTTTTTCCTAATTCATCAGCCCAAATAAAGTACCTTTGTCTAAATTTTATGAAGGGGGCTCTAAAATTATATTCAGACAGTTGTTTTCTATTTTTCATTAATAATGTGTTTTTACTTCTTACTGGTCTTTCTGCGTCTCTATCAGATCCGCAGTTGTACTAAGCCTGTATCTCAATTGCTCACCTAAGTGTTATGAACCTACCTGATTACCCTCTATTCATTTCTTCCCACTTACTACTGTTTTTTTTTTTTATTCTCCCTCAACATTTGATTATGAACATCCAAGAAGTATACAGTAAACATACTCAAACCCCAGGACCTACATCTACAATTAACATTTTATATTTTATCACATATCTCTCCAATTATTCATTTCTCTGTTAACCCACCATCCATCTTACCTTTTTTTGATAAGTTTCCAAGTAAACACCAGAATGCCTCACCAGAAGCCAAGTTTTCACTAGAGCTTAACATTTCTTTATAGTTTTTTCTGGGGTATTGTTTATATGTAACGACATGCAGAAATCGTAAATGCCTATTTGTTATTTGCTAAGTTTTGACAAATGCATGAACCTGTGAAACCAAAGTCCTTACCAAGAAATGGGATGTTACCATAAGCCCACAAAGTTCACTGGTTCCCCCTTTCAAGTCAGTCCCTGCTTCTGTCCCCAATTCATATAAGTCCCAGAGAGTGTGAACTCCTAAGTCTGACTCTTTTCATTCAATAACATTGTGGGGTCTCTGCTTGTTGTTGCATAAAATAGAACTTTCTCTTTTTATTGTTGAGTAGTATTTCATTGTATGAATATAACATAGTTTGTTTATCCAGGCTCCTATTGATGGACATCTAGGCTATTTCCAATTTAGGGCTTTTTATTATTATTATTAATGCTAAGAATATTACTGTAGAAGTCTTTTGTGGACGTATGTTATCATTTCTCTTAGGTAAACATTTTCGAGTGAGATTATTAGATAATAGGATGGGTCTATGTTTAGTTTCCTAAGAAACTGAAAGATCTTTTGCGAAGTGGTTTTACTATTTTACAGCCCAACCAACAATATATGGGAGTCAGTTTACTCCACATCCTTGCCAAGGTAAATGATTGTAAGTCTTTTTAAGTCATTCTAGTAGATACGTACTTTACATTTTTTCTGAGGACAATGATATTGAACACTTTCATATCACCCATATATCTTATTTTATGCACTGCCTACTCAAGTCTTTAGCTTATTTTTATTGGATTTTTTGTTTATTATTAGGCTGTATATATGAATGAATAACATTAGTCCCCTTGTCAGCTATATCTTTTGAGAATATTTTCTCCCATTCTCTGATTTTCCTATTCAGTTTTTAAATGTCTGTGGATGAGTGGGATTTTCTAACTTTGAAAAAGGCTGATTTATTACTTTTATTTATAATTATGGCTTTACTATCTTCAGAAACCTACTGCCCAAATACAAAGATATTCTCCCCTGTTTTCTTCTACCAGCTATTTATTTTTAGCTTCTCAGTTTAGGTGTACATTCCAGTTTGAGTCAATATTTGTGTATTTTGTAAGGCAAGAGTCATGGTCCATATTTTTCCAGTAGATATCCCATCTTTTTCAGTATATGTTGAAAAGACTTTCCTTTCAACATTACATGCTTTGACACTTTTGTTGAAATCAAAACATCACAAATGTGTGAATCTATTTAGGGCCCTTCCTCTTTTTCTTTTTTTTTTTTTTTTCCTTCTTTTGATCTGTTTGTTGATCCCTAGGCCAACATCACACCGTATTAATTACTACACATTTTGATGAATCAAAAGATTGGTTTGGGAGAAGTGACAATATTGTCTATTGTCTATATAGTGACAATATTGTCTATTGTCTATATATTAACAATATTGTCTTCCAATTCATGAACAACATTTATTCTCCATGTATTTATGTCTTTTAAAATGTATCCCACAAATATTTTGTAGTTCTCAGCGTAGATGCCCTGCATAAAAATTTATTTGCACTGAAATTTATTTCTAAGTACTTTGTTACTGCTACTGTGAGATAATTATTTTTCTATTTCATTTTCCAAACTTTTGTGGGTAGTATCTAAAAATACAATTGATCTTTATACTGAACTTGCTAAATTAACTTATTCTAGTAGCTCTATGAAAGATTAGTATTTTCTAGATAAAAAGTCATGACATCTTTAAAGAGAACATTTTATTTCTTCATTCTAATGTTTATGCCTTTTGTTTACTTTTCTTGCTTTATTGTGTTGGTCAGGACCTCTGGAAAAATGTACAATAGCAGTGGTGAGAGTCAGAAGATTTATGCCATTGTTTCATCAAACTTTTTTTCTATTCACTTACATTTTTTCTGTCTCTCTGAGACTCAGTTATATACATATGCAATTATACATGTAGACATTATTCCACAGGTCTCTTAGCCCCAATATTTATTTCAAGATTTTTTTATCTCTGCTCTTCAGGTTTGATCATTTTCACTTATCTATTTCACTAAGTTATTTTTTTCTTTTTCTTCAGTGATTGCTTTTTTATATTCTCTCATATTACAAGCATATTTTACTTTGCTATCGAGCAGTTATAACAGCTGCTTTAAAACTGTATATCTGCTAATTTCACCATCTAATTCACGTTATAGTCTCTATTGACTGCACTTTCTGTTCATAATAGAATATATGTTCTGTTCATAATAGAATTATACTAATATTTATTAGCATATACATATGAATTTTGGATTTATTATTGGCATTGTGAATGATACATTACTGAAACAATAGATTCATTTCTTCTGAAAAATATTAATAAAGATTTTAGGAGGCACTATCTTGAATGAATTCAAATCCCAAACTCTGAAGTATCACTTTACATATTTTAGTCTCAGGTGAGTTATTAGGATAGAGTCTGCCTCCATGCATATAGTTCTAGGATATAGGGAAGAATTTACAGACAAGATCTCGGGGTACCCCTGTCTGACTCTCTCTTTTCTGAACTTTCCCTTTTCTCTTTCTAACTTCTGTAGGTGCCTTGAACTTTGTCTTCTGGTTCTTCCATCCAGTAATACTGAAGTTGTTTATTTGAGTTTCATCAGCCCTGCATGATGCTGATTGTAGTCTGTCCTGGGGATAAAACTTTTTAAATAGTAGAAAATTTACTGAATAATATTTCCGTCTTTCAAGGCAAGCTGCCTCCAATATCTGCCTCTTTTGGTTCACGTTATAATGACTTCATATATTTTTTTTTCTATTTTGTCAGACTTTATAATTGTTATCTGCAGAAGAGTTCAGGTGAGAAGAGTCGCTGGATATTATTACCATAAGTCTAATTTATCTTTCTTTATAACATTTTGTTAAAGTAACTTAGTCTCCTGCCCTGTAGAATTTTCTTCCTTTTGTACTTTGTTGATTGCATCCTAGTGGACTAGTTTAGCATACTTCTCTGTCCTTGGCATCTCCTATAAATTGACATTTGGATCTAGAAACTTTATACAATTTTGTTTAAAATTCTTTTTGACTATACTATTATATTTCTTCCATGATTTTGTGTTCTGTTAAGCATCACTTAATGACTCATTATCTCTCTTTTTAGGATGTCAGCAGCTATAGATGGTCAATGCCTGGATTCATTATAAAGTAATGTTTTTTAACTTAGACCCTTATGCATGGATAATCACAATGAGGCAGGAGAATAGGATCTGGAGACAGGGAACCTAAGATTGTTTCATGCCGACTTCCTAGAACTAAATTGAAAGGAAAACCCTAACTTTCCACACCTAAGTAACAAAAGGAGCAGAGGATACACCCTTTGCAAAACCTCCACCTTTTCTGTGTAGCAGATGGGAAATTGGCTGTCAGCAACAAATCAGACTGATTGCAGGCTGAGTCTTTGTTTGCATAGAAGCATAACTTTGTAACTTCGCCCTAGCCTCTGATTGGTTGCTAAAAGCAACCAATCATATGTTTGCAGAAGAATGTGACCTTTGTAACTTCACTTCAGGTTCTGGTTGACTGCTTTCTGCAACCAATCAGACTGATTGCAGGCTACCACTTTATTTACATGAGGTGAGAATGATGTAGCCAATGGGGAACTTCTAGGGGATATTTGGACCCAAGAAGATTCTGTATCCAGGCCCTTGAGCCACTGCTTGGTCTATTCCTATACTGTGGAGTGTACTTTTGTTTTCAGTAAATCCCTGCTTTCATTCTTTTGTTGCTTTATTCTTTATTTGCCTTGCTGGGCGTTTTGTCCAATTCTTTGTTCAAAATGCCAAGAACCTAGACAACTTGCAGTCACAACCCTCTACTGGTGACAACAATGTCTGAGTATTTTAAACTTTACTAAGCATTGTCAAATGTGCTCTATATAGTAAAATTTCTATGCAGACTATCACTGACAATGAGCAAGAAGTACTGTTTCTCTACACCCTAATGGTACATCATTTTGGAGTAATATTTAAAATTGTCATTTTTTACAGGTGAGAAATATATCCAACTGAGTCTTTAATTATATTTAGTCACAAATGAAATTAACCTTGTTTCCTTAGGGTCTTTTTGGTTTGTTTGTTTTGGGTTTTTTGTTGTTGTTGTTGTTGTTGTTGTTGTTGTTTAAGCTATTCGGTGTCTCTTCTTCTGTATCTTTCTTCTCATTTGACCAGTTCCTGATTAGATCATATAATTTGTCCTTATTGATTTGTAAAAGTTCTTAATATATCAATTTTAATCATTATATATATCTCTTTCTAGTTTTTATTTCACTATGTAATTTTAAACAATTGAATATTTTGGTAGGCAGAATAGTAGCCCCTCAAAGTTGTCAATGCCCTAATGCCTAGAATATCTGAATATAGTATGCTACATAGCAAAGGGGAATTAAGCCTATATATGGAATTAAGGTCACTAATCTGCTGACTTTAAAATAGGAAGAGTGCCCTAGATCCTCTTGGTGAGCCCAGTTAAGGATTCACAGGAGTCCTTAAAAGTAGAAGAGAAAGAAGAAAAGGTCAGAGCAATGCAATCTGAGACTTACTTAACTTGTTGTTGTATTTGGAGATGGAGAAAGGGAGCCATGAGCCAAAAAATGTAGGCAGCCTTTAAAAGCTGGAAAAGACAGCTAGAAAATTCCCCCCACAACCTCCAGCAATGAAAGCAACCCTACTGATACCTTGATTTTTAGGCCAGGAAAATTCGTCAGACTTTTCACCTACGGAACTATAATATATGTGTATTCTTCTAAGCCACAAAAATTGTGATATTTGTTACAGAAGTCATAGAAAACAAATAAAAATGTGAAAAAATTCATAATATACAGATTATTGTAATATAGTGTAATGAACCATGCTGTGCCCTTAACATAGGTTTTTAAAAAATTAAGTCATGGTCAATATTATTTACACTACCCATATGTACTGAGTTACAATCCAGATTATTTTGAAGTAAACCAGACAATTTACCAATATAAATATTCCTTTATAAATATTTCAGATATAATTATGAATTATAAGCAGTCTTTTTGAAACATAACCAAAATATTATTTTATACCTGAAACTTCATAATTGTACCTAACACCATAAATATCCTGTCATTGTTATCTTTTTCTTTTATACTTCATTTGTTTGGTACATGCATCCAAATGAAATCTGTTCCTTGCAACTCATTGATATGTTATTGTTTATTTTCATCTATAGGTTCTCTCTTCATCTCTTTTAATCTTGTTTGTTTGTTGATATCATCATGCTCTTTATTCCAAGAAGCTTTTATAGTCTGGATTTTGCTGATTATATATCCAAGCACAGTTGAACAAGTTCCTCTATGCCCTGTAGTTCCTGTAAATTTGTAGTTAGCTCCTGAGGTTTCCTCAGTTTAAAATTTCATTTTTTGGTAAGAATATTTCATAGATGTTTTCTGCTTCTCTCTGCAGACATATGACATATAGTTCTTTTTACTTATTTTAAACATTTTTACTAACATGTGCTATCATACAAAAAAGTTCATAGGTGTTCAAACAAATATATGTTCATGTATTACAGTAAAATACAAATTCATTTATTATTTTCTCTATATTATTCAAACCCTATAATCTTTTTTGTTTCTTTTTTTTATTTTTACACATTTGCAGGGTACAAGTATAAGTTTCTTATTTGCATATGTTGTGTGAAGTGGTGAAGTCTGGAGTTTTAATGTACTGATAGCTTGAATAGAGAACACTGTCCCCATACGTAATTTTTCAACCCCTACTACCCCCCATTCACCCACTCTTTGCAGTCTCCATTGTTCATTATTCCTGTGTGTCCATGCATACCCACTGTTTAATTTCCACTTATAAATAAGAACCTACAGTATTTGATTTTCTGTTTCTGAAGTTATTTCACTTAGGAGATAACTTAGGAAATGGCCTCCAGTACCACCTATGTTGCTGCAAAAGACATGATTTCATTATTTTTAATGGCTGAGTAGTGTTTCATGGTATCTATCTAACTATATCAAATTTTTATTACCAAGTTCTCCATTGATGGACACTTAAGTTGATTCCATATTTTTGCTATTGTGAATAGTGCTGTTATAAACATAAGAGAGCAGGTATCTTTCTGATGTGCTTTTTTTTTTTTTTTTTTTTTTTTCCATTTGAGTATAAAAGCAGTAATGGAATTACTGGATCAAATAATATTAGAATCTTATAATCTTTAACTCCACTTAACTCCACTCATCTTTTGTGTGATTTTTGTCATACACCTAGTTCTACACATAATTTAAACTGTAAACATCACTACATTTTTTTTAATTCAATATTCTCTTATATGTATCCAGATTTTTTTTCTTGAGTTTTTCATTCCTTCTTGAATTTTTGGATCCAATATTCTTCTACCAAAATTCTCTTTCGTATTTCTTTAATTGGAGGATGGCCTAAAAGAATGTTTTTACTTTTTGCTTGAAATAATTCTGTTACAATTTTATTTTGAAAGATATTTTCAGTGAGCACAAAACTCCAGCTTGTGATTCTTGTAGTTTGTTTGTTTCCAGCATTTTAAGTTTGTCATTGTATTGCTTTATGGTTTTTATTCTCTCTGGAGAAATAAATTATCAATCTTATTGATACTCCCTTGAGGTAATGTATCTTTTTCCCATTTCTTCTTTATCTTTAGTTTTAACAAGATTTACTATGATATGCCTACATGAGTTTTTTAAATTTATTTATCCTACTTGGGATTTGTTAAGTATTTTGAATTTGTTGATTGGTATTTTCTACTGGTTTTAGAAACTTTTCATCTATTACCTTTCAAATATTGTTTCTACTTATTTCTCTTTTTCTGCAACTACAATTACATATATTTTAGATTTTTCAAGCTTATCTCTAATATTTCTATTTGGTTTGTATTTTATTCTTCTAGTTTGTTTGTGCTGCATTTTTGATATTTTCTATCAACCCATCTTTTGTTTAACAAACTCTTTATTTTGTTGTGTCCAATATTTTGTTATAACCATCTGAGTTCTTAATTTCACATATTATATTTTTTAGTTCTAGAAAGTCCTTTGATATTCTTATAGAAT
Organism: Piliocolobus tephrosceles; assembly: GCF_002776525.5. Classification (NCBI taxonomy): domain Eukaryota; kingdom Metazoa; phylum Chordata; class Mammalia; order Primates; family Cercopithecidae; genus Piliocolobus; species Piliocolobus tephrosceles. The sequence goes on from NC_045443.1 coordinate 58,834,846, forward strand.
GTGTTATCTGGTGATATTCTCCAGTGGTCTATCATTTTTAAAAATTTCTATATTAACATAATATTTTAAATTCTCATCAAGTAATAATATTATCTGGATCATCTGTGGGTCTGTTTCTAATGTTTGTTTATTTTGATTGTTTTTAAAATTGCCTTGCCTCCTTTCATGTCTAATAAATTCTTATATCATGTTATACTTGTTTATAAAAGAACTATAGAAGTCCCAGGTAATAATATGCTTCATTAGAGGTGATTCCTGTGTTAGATAGATAGTGTAAGGGTATATTATCCTTTCCTTTCCTCTGTTAGGTAGATAGTATAATGGTATATTTTCTCTATGGCCTTTCTATACTTCCTGATTTACAGTCTAGTGAGTCTTCATCTTTTCAGCCTTAAAGAACTGAGGAAGATTCAGTTATGATTTTAGAGCTCTTCAGTTTAGCTTTTTATCCTCTATCCCTGGCTTCTAAATTAAACTATTTTGAAGAAAAGACCAGCCATGAGTTAAAATAGGCCTTTTTCTCCTATCAGATCTTTGTTTCCTATTTCTGAAACACCAAAAAATTGAAAGAGATTTTATTATTCTCTTTAGTATCCTTTTTTTTTTTTTTTTTTTTAAGAGGG
>NC_045443.1:58835568-58835907 GCF_002776525.5 Piliocolobus tephrosceles
TTTATTATACTTTAAGTTCTAGGGTACATGTGCATAACGTGCAGGTTACATATGTATACATGTGCCATGTTGGTGTGCTGCACCCATCAACTCGTCAGCACCCATCAATTCATCATTTATATCAGGTATAACTCCCCAATGCAATCCCTCCCCCCTCCCCCCTCCCCATGATAGGCCCCAGTGTGTGATGTTCCCCTTCCCGAGTCCAAGTGAGCTCATTGTTCAGTTCCCACCTATGAGTGAGAACATGCGGTGTTTGGTTTTCTCTTCTTGTGATAGTTTGCTAAGAATGATGGTTTCCAGCTGCATCCATGTCCCTACAAAGGACGCAAACTCATC
>NC_045443.1:58840907-58865438 GCF_002776525.5 Piliocolobus tephrosceles
TCTTTTCCTAACTGAATACCCTTGATTTCTTTCTCTTGCCTGATTGCCCTAGCCAGAACTTCCAACACTATGTTGAATAGGAGTGGTGAGAGAGGGCATCCCTGTCTTGTGCCAGTTTTCAAAGGGAACTTTTCCAGTTTTTGCCCATTCAGTATGATATTAGCTGTGGGTTTGTCATAAATAGCTCTTATTATTTTGAGGTACGTTCCATCAATACCGAATTTGTTGAGCGTTTTTAGCATGAAGGGCTGTTGAATTTTGTCAAAAGCCTTTTCTGCATCTATTGAGATAATCATGTGGTTCTTGTCTTTGGTTCTGTTGATATGCTGGATTACGTTGATTGATTTGCGAATGTTGAACCAGCCTTGCATCCCAGGGATGAAGTCCACTTGATCATGGTGGATAAGCTTTTTGATGTGCTGCTGAATCCGGTTTGCCAGTATTTTATTGATGATTTTTGCATCGATGTTCATCAGGGAGATTGGTCTAAAATTCTCTTTTTTTGTTGTGTCTCTGCCAGGCTTTGGTATCAGGATTATGTTGGCCTCATAAAATGAGTTAGGGAGGATTCCCTCTTTTTCTATTGATTGGAATAGTTTCAGAAGGAATGGTACCAGCTCCTCCTTGTACCTCTGGTAGAATTCAGCTGTGAATCCATCTGGTCCTGGGCTTTTTTTGGTGGGTAGGCTATTAATTGTTGCCTCAATTTCAGAGGCTGCTATTGGTCTATTCAGGGATTCAACTTCTTCCTGGTTTAGTCTTGGAAGAGTGTACGTGTCCAGGAAATTATCCATTTCTTCTAGATTTTCTAGTTGATTTGCGTAGAGGTGTTTATAGTATTCTCTGATGGTAGTTTGTATTTCTGTGGGGTCGGTGGTGATATCCCCTTTATCATTTTTTATTGCGTCTATTTGATTCCTCTCTCTTTCCTTCTTTATTAATCTTGCTAGCGGTCTGTCAATTTTGTTGATCTTTTCAAAAAACCAACTCCTGGATTCGTTGATTTTTTGGAGGGTTTTTTGTGTCTCTATCTCCTTCAGTTCTGCTCTGATCTTAGTTATTTCTTGCCTTCTGCTAGCTTTTGAATGTGTTTGCTCTTGCCTCTCTAGTTCTTTTAATTGTGATGTTAGAGTGTCAATTTTAGATCTTTCCTGCTTTCTCTTGTGGGCACTTAGTGCTATAAATTTCCCTCTACACACTGCTTTAAATGTGTCCCAGAGATTCTGGTATGTTGTATCTTTGTTCTCATTGGATTCAAAGAACATCTTTATTTCTGCTTTCATTTTGTTATGTACCCAGTAGTCATTCAGGAGCAGGTTGTTCAGTTTCCATGTAGTTGAGTGGTTTTGATTGAGTTTCTTAGTCCTGAGTTCTAGTTTGATTGCACTGTGGTCAGAGAGACAGTTTGTTATAATTTCTGTTCTTTTACATTTGCTGAGGAGTGCTTTACTTCCAATTATGTGGTCAATTTTGGAATAAGTGTGATGTGGTGCTGAGAAGAATGTATATTCTGTTGACTTGGGGTGGAGAGTTCTATAGATGTCTATGAGGTCCGCTTGGTGCAGAGATGAGTTCAATTCCTGGATATCCTTGTTAACTTTCTGTCTCGTTGATCTGTCTAATGTTGACAGTGGAGTGTTGAAGTCTCCCATTATTATTGTATGGGAGTCTAAGTCTCTTTGTAAGTCTCTAAGGACTTGCTTTATGAATCTGGGTGCTCCTGTATTGGGTGCATATATATTTAGGATAGTTAGCTCTTCCTGTTGAATTGATCCCTTTACCATTATGTAATGGCCTTCTTTGTCTCTTTTGATCTTTGATGGTTTAAAGTCTGTTTTATCAGAGACTAGGATTGCAACCCCTGCTTTTTTTTGTTCTCCATTTGCTTGGTAGATCTTCCTCCATCCTTTTATTTTGAGCCTATGTATGTCTCTGCATGTGAGATGGGTCTCCTGAAGACAGCAGACTGATGGGTCTTGACTCTTTATCCAGTTTGCCAGTCTGTGTCTTTTAATTGGAGCATTTAGTCCATTTACATTTAAGGTTAATATTGTTATGTGTGACCTTGATCCTGCTATTATGATATTAACTGGTTATTTTGCTCATTAGTTGATGCAGTTTCTTCCTAGGCTCGATGGTCCTTACATTTTGGCATGTTTTTGCAATGGCTGGTACCGGTTGTTCCTTTCCATGTTTAGGGCTTCCTTCAGGGTCTCTTGTAAGGCAGGCCTGGTGGTGACAAAATCTCTAAGCATTTGCTTATCTGTAAAGAATTTTATTTCTCCTTCACTTATGAAACTTAGTTTGGCTGGATATGAAATTCTGGGTTTAAAATTCTTTTCTTTAAGAACGTTGAATATTGGCCCCCACTCTCTTCTGGCTTGTAGAGTTTCTGCCGAGAGATCTGCTGTCAGTCTGATGGGCTTCCCTTTGTGGGTAACCTGACCTTTCTCTCTGGCTGCCCTTAAGATTTTTTCCTTCATTTCAACTTTGGTGAATCTGGCAATTATGTGTCTTGGAGTTGCTCTTCTGGAGGAGTATCTTTGTGGCGTTCTCTGTATTTCCTGAATTTGAATGTTGGCCTGCCCTGCTAGGTTGGGGAAGTTCTCCTGGATGATATCCTGTAGAGTGTTTTCCAATTTGGTTCCATTTTCCCCCTCACTTTCAGGCACCCCAATCAGACGTAGATTTGGTCTTTTGACATAATCCCATACTTCTTGCAGGCTTTGTTCATTTCTTTTTCTTCTTTTTTCTTTTGGTTTCTCTTCTCGCTTCATTTCATTCATTTGATCCTCAATCGCTGATACTCTTTCTTCCAGTTGATCGAGTCGGTTACTGAAGCTTGTGCATTTGTCACGTATTTCTCGTGTCATGGTTTTCATCTCTGTCATTTCGTTTATGACCTTCTCTGCATTAATTAGTCTAGCTGTCAATTCTTCCACTTTTTTTTCAAGATTTTTAGTTTCTTTGCGCTGGGTACGTAATTCCTCCTTTAGCTCTGAGAGGTTTGATGGACTGAAGCCTTCTTCTCTCATCTCATCAAAATCATTCTCTGACCAGCTTTGATCCGTTGCTGGCGATGGGCTGTGCTCCTTTGCAGGAGGAGATGCGCTCTTATTTTTTGAATTTCCAGCTTTTCTGCCCTGCTTTTTCCCCATCTTTGTGGTTTTATCTGTCACTGGTCTTTGATGATGGTGACGTACTGATGGGGTTTTGATATAGGTGTCCTTCCTGTTTGATAGTTTTCCTTCTGACAGTCAGAACCCTCAGCTATAGGTCTGTTGGAGATTGCTTGAGGTCCACTCCAGACCCTGTTTGCCTGGGTATCAGCAGCAGAGGTTGCAGAAGATAGAATATTGCTGAACAGCGAGTGCACCTGTCTGATTCTTGCTTTGGAAGCTTCCTCTCAGGGGTGTACTCCACCCTGTGAGGTGTGGGGTGTCAGACTGCCCCTAGTGGGGGATGTCTCCCAGTTAGGCTACTCAGGGGTCAGTGACCCACTTGAGCAGGCAGACTGCCCCTTCTCAGATCTCAACCTCCGTGTTGGGAGATCCACTGCTCTCTTCAAAGCTGTCAGACAGAGTCGTTCGCGTTTCACAGGCTTCTGCTCCTTTAGCTGAGCCCTGTCCCCAGAGGTGCAGTCTACAGAGACAGGCAGGTTTCCTTGAGCTCTAGTATCCTTTAAGCCACTCTTTTTTATTTTTAAAATTATTTATCTATTTATTTATTTTTTTTTTTTATTTATTTAGATGGAGTTTCGCTCCTGTTGCCCAGGCTGGAGTGCAATGGCAAGATCTCGGCTCATCGCAACCTCCACCTGCCGGTTAACTTACTTCTTGAACCTCTTATTCAGGTCAACATTTAGCAAATTTCTCATGAAAAAATCTAACCATGCATTTTAGGCTCCTTGTGTTTCCAGTGTCCCACAGGTCCTGAGCAACCACTGAAATCTTTGTTGTTTTCTCTTCACCCAGAAGAGATCTTCTATCTATACCCAGCCTGCTCCTTATCCTAAATCTAACACAGGACAATGCCCACAAAGGAAGAAAAATAATTGTTGAAAATAAGAACTCTTAGGAATTTTAACCCACCGAGTTCTTGTTAGTTCTACAGATTACTAATAGCTTTAAAATCATAAGGTTTTATTCCATATAACTTATACAGAATTTTCCAGTTTTTGCAGTGAAACTACTGACCTCTATATTCTTTATTCATTACCTACTATATTCTATCAAAAGCAGAAATTATTCTATTTTAATTTCAGATAATTTTTCTTAAGATTTTCTGGTCATGATTTTAGAAGCCAAATATCTGTACATCCTAACCAACCATTCATTCATCCAACACCTATTTATAAAATACTTATCAAGCAGTTGTTTTCTTAAGTATGATTTCTATCATAATTTTCAGATATAAGTAGTTCCTTGGAGTCTTCATTATAATATTCCATTTTGTGTGGCAATTTTCTTCCCACAACTTCATGTTGATTTAATTGTTTTTGTTGTTTCTTTTCAATAAAGAAACAGTAACTTGGCTTAGGAATATCAGTAAAAAGAGAATAAATATTACCTTTCATTCACTCACTGTGTTTTAGGCTTTTATAAAAAGACTACTTGTCTCCTTAGTGTAAACAGATACAGAAAGCAATGAATAATCCATTTACATGGATCCATAGGAATTAATCTGGTTCACCTTTGTGGAACAAAGGCATATCTCTGCCCTCACTCCTTGATTCTCTATCAGAAACAGAAATAAACTCTTTCAGTACAGCATGACATGCATTTCTTTCTTATGTAGGCCAATTATATGAAAGACCACACTTTCAGGCATGTACACCCACACACACATGTTTCATCCTCCACTTCCATCTATACTGCTTTAACAAAAAATTATATCTAGCAGAATGCCATATCCTAATGTGCACCATCTTCAACTCTGTATTGCTTACTAGTAGATGAGGGCCCTAAAGCATGTAGAATGTACAAATGGGTCCTAGAGAAAGGATGTTCCTGATTCTGCTTTAGATACCAAAACTGAATCACAAGGGATTGATTGCCAGTTTTCTTGATGCTACATAATCTGCATCACAAAACTAGAATCATATAGCAAGAAGAACTGAACCCACTTCACAGGAGATAGGCCTACTCTATTTCAAAATGGCGAAAGATGTCACAATGTTATCTCTGACTTCTACTCAATCTGATCTATGGTGATTGTAATTTATCCCCAGTTTCATTCAAATGATAGTCCTAAATGCAGTTAATTTCAGATAAATTAATCAATGAAAACATTAATTCAATTTATACAATGTAACTAAAATGATAATTATAAGATTGCAACAATAATAATACAAGCCAATATTAGTTGCATAGCAGCCAGCATAGAGAGTTCAAGTATCCCTGATTACTCCCTCTCTTAAAGAGAAGCACTGATAGAGGTAGGTAAAGTATAAGGATTCCATCTTGCAATGTTTTCAGGGGCAGCTTTTGGGGTAATAGGGAAAACAATTAAAAGTCCTGCTTCTTTGCACCATGGGCTCTTTCCCTTTTTCTGGAATAGAAGGGATAGCATCTTTTTGAAACAAATACTTTGGATCCTCTTTTGAGACCTTGATCACTTGCAACCCCTTAAGGCTGGTACAAAGTGGCTGTTAACTATTTTGTAATGGTTTCTTGTCCTGGGGAAGCCTAGAACTGTAGTTTCAACAGAAGGTAATTTTGTATCACAGGAAACACTTTACATGCTGCAATGAGCAGGACAGCCCTCTACAACAAATAATTATTCATCCCCAAATGTCAATGTGTTGGGGTTGAAAAACCATGGCCTACAATTACCAGATTAAAAAAGAAGAAAAACATAGGTGACACGGGTACTTATATTATGTAAGTCAAAATGCTAAGTACTTAACATATATTATTTCTAATTTTCATTATCAAAACAACTCTGTCATGTAAGTATTATTACCTCCATGTTACACATAAAGGCATTGTATGGGAAGGGTGGATAGATAGATAAATTTAAAATATTACAAATAACCCTAAAAGTATATTAACTTTTTTATTTTTTTATTTTTATTTTTATTTATTTATTTATTTTTTTGACAGAATCTTGCTCTTTTGCCCAGGCTGGAGTGAAGAGGCAAAATCTCAGCTCACTGCAACCTCCACCTCCCGGGTTCAAACGATTCTCCTGCCTCAGCCTCTCAAGTAGCTGGGGTGACAGGCGCCCGCCACCACACCTGGCTGATTTTTGTATTTTTAGTAGAGACGAGGTTTCACCACGTTGGCCAGGCTTGTCGCAAACTCCTGACCTCAGGTGATCCACCCACCTCAGCCTCCCAAAGTGCTAGGACTACAGGCATGAGCCATCGCACTCGGCCAGTATATTTTAATTAACTAAATTTTCCAGTGTTCAGAAAATACTATAACAGATCGAACTTCTGATACCTTGCCTGATAGCTCACAGAGCCACGATTAAATCCAAGTCTGTTTCACTGCAAAAGGTGTTTCATTTTACTTTCCATGGTATCATTTTAACTCTAATAATAACAGATATGCATATGACAGCATTTCATTCATCCGAGCCATTGGTGACAACTCGTACAACTGCTCTCTTGCTCTCAGGTATAACTCAACACAGAGAGGATCAGACTGGATGTATTCACATGTGCGCAGCTTGATACAGTTTTACAAAATATCTTTGACACATTCTTATCCTCCAAACGAACTTTGAAGTAAATAAAATTGTGTACACCAGTATGCATATGAGAAAACTGAGGTTCCATAAATTAAGTAAGCAGAGGCTCAAACCCAGATCTTTCCAATTCTTTTCATTAACTTTACTAAAAAAGCCATTCTTACCTGAGCTTTCCTCATGTGCACCATAAGTGTTTCTCCATGTTTCTCAAACATTGGAACAAGGTGACACACATAGACAGTGATAATATTTCCTCAGTCACTTTGGGCAAAGAAAGGTGTTATTTGCTCATAATCCTGGAGATTCACCTATTCCAAACCTTCACTGGTCACAAGAGCTGCAAGGATCAATAATTTGGAACACCTGTATCCCACACTAGTGCATTGTAGACACTGATTGAGATGATCTAGTTAGTCTCACATGTAGGCTTTCTGAGACTTCTCAGTTTTCTCCATTGTTCACTAAAATGTGGTAGACAAAACTATTAATATTGTATCAATAAGAGCATGTTATATATAAAATTTTATAACCAAACTGAAAATGGATATCACCCACCTCAGATGCCCTAGTTATACAAACATATTTTGATGTCTACTAATCTTTTAAACATTATATATATATAGGACTATTAATTCAAACACTATTCAAAATACTACTGGGGATGTATTAAAAAAAAAAGTTGCCTCCTAAAAGAGCACAAATGGCAAGGATGTTTCATTCAATATGTTTGCTCTTTTCATCAACAGAAACCAGTCAGAAAAAAATGAATTATGATATAATCATGTTCTTTTCTAGTGCACCATTAATCCCTCTTTGCCTGCTATTATAATTCACTTTAGCAAACAAAAACAGTATTTGTGATGATATATTAGCTCAAATTTAGTGTAATGTGTCAGGAAACAGAAATATGAATCTCAGACATAATAACATGTCAATATGAGTAAATTTCTTTCTGTGCTTCAGTCACTTTTGAGCTTATTTCTCCCCCATTGGCTTTTGCTTTCTTCAAATAACACTTCCCAGTCCCCATCACACCATTATAAATAAGTTTTAAACCTTTTTGAATTAAATAATTTCACAGTTTCCTCTTGGCTAATCTTTTTCTCTAGCTCATCTAGAATTTATATGAAATGTGAACAGATCAAATAATCACATGCATTCTATTTCTTACTTGAATGTGATAATTGTTAACATCTTCTTGCAGTATTTTCTATTACCATGAATAAGATCCTATCAATTCACTTCATCAAAGATGCTGAAAAGATTAACCAGAATGTATTAAATATTCTAGCCTATTTGATGAATTTTTGTTGAATTGTGATTGCGAGAGATGGTACAATTTTCAAATATGATATCTCATATTAGAATATGTTTAGTAGTTTTTTAATAACTAGAAGCTTTAAGCTGCTGTGTTAACAATATTTAGTAATTTAATAATTTAGTCTCCTGGTAAGAGAAGTCACATGCTTATGGAACTCCAGAAAATCAGCAGCCTGTCACCTGTGAATGAATTGTCCAAAATCTAGCCCCAACAATTCAAATATTATAAGCTCAGGTACCCACTCTTTCAAAAAAAAATTCTGATATTTGTACCCCACACTTCTTTTTTACATAGAAATTAAACTGAAAAAAATCTTTGTGATCGACCTTTTTTTGGTAGCTAAAAAAACTTAGCTCTAACCCAAAAGTAAATTTTAAACTATAAACTATGTTTATAACTGCAACTCCTGCCTACAGCTACACACACACACACACACACACACACACACACGAACACACAAATTCCTTCTCCCTGTTTCTTCTAAGTAGAGAATTATGTTTATGAATTGAGAAAAAAATTGAAAATAGCTTTTAAATTATGACTCATAATTTGTGGACTATTAACAGAAAGCTTTTTCAAATGTAAACTGATTTGTTTTTCTAAGACCACCAGAGTGGGCACAAAAGAACCAGCGAGTAGGCAAGGCTAAAAGCAAAACTGCAAATTTATTCTTTGGTCATCTAGCTTCAGGGACCGGAGCTGGGGGCGGAGGGTGGGGGGGGGGGGGGGGTTTCTAATACAGTCCCGACGACAAGAGTGGGGGCTGAGAAAGCCCGCCCCCGGCGCATCTGCTGGGAGCGACTTTTCTAGGAGTGGAAGGGCAATAGGTGGGGCACGGGCATGTCGGGGGAGGGGGGGGCTCCGCAGGTGCCACCAGGTAAATCTTGGTCTCCTCGGATTGACATCACCTGGTGCATGCCTGATTAATCTTCACCTTCCCCGGCGTCAGCTGCATTCTCGCACACACGGGAAGAGTTGGTGGTGAAGAAGAACCCGGAAGTGAACCATCCTGCCTCCCTTCGTCCAAACATAAACCTGTTTAGGTCTCTCCTCTGTTTAAAATGTCTTCAACGATTCCAACTCCCTTCCTTATCCCTCCAACTTCCAGATAAATACTAAACCCTTTGTTAGGCATCCAAGGCCCTTTATAATTAGACCTAAGCTTACTTCTTGTCTCTGACTCCTCATTATGCCTTTAGATTCATTCAAATCTGTCTGATGCTTCTTGAATCTGCAAACCATGACTACTGTTAATTCATGTCTTTGCCTAGAAATGCCTTTCCCAGGTTTCTACATCTGAAAAGCTCATTTTTCCCCCACAATGAGAGTCATCTGCATCCCTGCCTTATTTGCTCCTATGGCCCTAGTCTAGTGCTCCGTCTTATGCTACCTTGTTCAGACCTCTTTCTCAGAGCACAAAAAAATTCAAAAGAACAGGAATGTTTGATCCTCCTCCAAGAAACATAAAGGACCTTAGATTGTGCATTTTGTACAGTAAACTTACACATTTCAGCCTAAACTTTTTTTTCCTAATAACCCTATTTCTTCAGTTAATTGGTTTTTCATCTTGTTGGATTATATCACTACCTTTTTAAATAAATAAATATAGCTGTATTAATTTAAAAGCTGGCATTAGAATTCTTTTAGAGAAAATTGTCTTTATTAGGAAGCATGTATTTAAGCCAGGGAGAAAAGGTAAGCCCGGAGGGAATGCATTGGCAGGCTTCAAGACAACAAAAGAGATCATCAGATTGCTCTGCAACAATGAAGAAGAGGAATTCCTGGTAAGAAAGAGAGAGAAAGCAGAGAGGAGGGCAGAAGGCAGTATAGTAGAGGGTTTTAGTTTGAGTTTTGATTAACACAGAGGAATTTAGGAATGGAATGATTTTAAGATTAATATTAAGCTGGTTTTATTAATATAACACAAACCTTCTCATCTTCCAGACACTGAGTAAATATCCTGCATCAAGGAACAGAATTCAACCTCCGTGATGTCTAGATTTATATTAAGGACACTGAGGATGATGTAAGAGAATCTCTAAACTAAGCTAATTGTGGAAGTGGGAGCTTAGAGTAAGGTGAAACCATGAGAAGGTAGAAACTCCTTAACTTTCCAAGAATATGGTGCTAGGCACTGGCCACAATCTATGGAAAATAAGTTAAGTCAATTTAAGCTGTACTTTGAGGACAGTGTGACTCCATCTGATAGCTACTATAGAAGAAAATCAATTATAGCACCATTAACATAAGACTGTTTGAAAATGCTTAGCCGGAGAAGGCTCTAAATGATTGTTCTAATTTGGAAAATAAGGGGGATAATTTTTATTGGATTTTAGCAAGAGAGGTTGCATCATTTTCAGATAATTTTAAGAACAGTATAAGGACAAAACAAATTTGAAATAAGAGGTTTAATTCTTCTGTTGAAAATAAAGGAAGAGGGAAATAAGGGAGATAATTTTTATTGAATTTTAGCAAGGGAGGTTGCATCATTATCAGATAATTTTAAGAACAGTGTAAGGACAAAAACAAATTTGAAATAAGAGGTTTAATTCTTCTGTTGAAAATAAAGGAAGAGCATTCTCTCACTCTTTTTCTTGGAGCATTTACTTTAGAAAGCTTATAAAAGTTCTTTTTCTGTTTTTTTTTTTTTTTTTGAAATGTATGTAAATTTTTCCGGAAGCTAAAAAAGCATCTTGCCAGCTTTGTGATCCAGGGATGTCTTTCTCAAGACCTAGGCTCCATATCTTTGAAGTGTAAACACCAAGGAAGATAGCACCCTTTCCTCTCAGTCTCTGTGGGAGGTTAGGAGCCTAACTTTAGCCAGGGCCTGGCTCCAAGTTGCAAAGCTACCTCCTGTTGTAAAGATGTATGTTTTTCTTTTATATAAAATCAAGTTTCTAATATAGATGGTCATCCTAATTACACAGTGAATTTAGGATGAACTATGTATAATAAATGGTGCCATCAGCATTCTTGCTTGAGGACTAGTTATTGTTTATCTTGAGAACATGAATGTAATGATTTGTTACTGCCTAGCTACACAAAATGGTGAGATTTCTTTCTGTCTTTGCAACCTCTTAGCAGATTGCCTGCAATATCATATCTCTGTTTAGTATTTATTCAATAATAAAACTGTTTTCATTTTTTGCTACATTTGTGGAGAAGTTTTCTGGGTTGAGAGAATAATTTCTTTTTGTTTTTACTTATATTTTTCTCACAATAGAATAGTTGGTCAAAAAATGGTTCTCTCAAAAAGAAGGAATTTTTCTTGTGTATTAGCAGGCATTAGGCAATTTGCTGCCACTGGAAAATTTGGATTTTATTGAGAGAGAAGGAAGGAAGGATTGTTACACAGTTAGGAACTAAGATCTTCTGCAAAAGATGGTGGAGAAGAGCAGCTGTGGGAGGGAGGAGGGATGCAAAGGCATGTGAGGACCACAGTGGAGAATTCTCATTTCTTCAATGCCTTATGCTGGGTTACAGAAATTAGCAAACATAATTATTTATTGATTTGAATTCTCCCTCTCCCACAAACACACTGACATCAAAGGAATTGTATAATTCATAGTTGAATCCTCAGTATCTAGAATTTTCTACCATCTAATAGATACTGAAATTAATAACTGACAAACTTCGCCCAGTCTTAGGCCTCAACCACAAATTAATTTTAAAACAGAGCTAGATATTTTACATTACGGTCGTAAAAATCTGAGGTCACAGCCTGGGCAACATAGTGAGATTCTGTCTCTACAAAAATCTAAAGAATCATAGCTGACTGTAGTGGCACATTTCTGTAGGTCCAGCTACTCAGGAGGCTGAGGTGGGAGGATCACCTGAGCTCAGGAAGATTGAGGCTACATCACACCACTGCTCTCCAGCTTGGGTAACAGAGCAAATCCCTGTCTTGAAAAATAAATAAATAAATAAATGATAAAAGCTGAGGTCTTACAGATGAAAATAAACTTTTAGGACAGGCGTAGTGGGTCACGCCTGTAATATCAACACTTTGGGAGGTCAAGACCAAGGCAGGCAGATCGCTTGAGCTCAGGAGTTGGAGACCAGTCTGGACAACATGGCAGAAACCCCATCTCTACAAAAAACACAAAAATTAGCTGGGCGCGGTGGCTTGAACCTTTAGTCCCAGTTATTCAGGAGACTGAGGTGGGAAGATCACTTTAGCACAGGAGGCAGAGGTTGCAGTGAGCCGAGATCGCACCACTGCATTCCAGCCTGGGTGACAGAGTAAGACCTTGTTTCTAAATAAATAAATAAATAAACAAACAAGCGAATTTTATGTATTTCATGAACTTATTTCTCAGATCCTTTGTTAAAAAGAGTAACTGGGCTCACAAGAATCTATAATCATCTGAAATCATCAATTTCAATTTGCTTTAGCAATTTAGCTTTTTCCCTGTGGTAGTTTTGTTTAGTTAGTTGGTACTTTGGTTTGGCTTGATTTTTAATCTCTATTTTAATATTCTCTCTGCTCACCATCCTAACACCTTTTCATTATCAAACATTTCTTCACTGTGCACATGTTCCATAGTTTTTCCAATAATAGATCATTATGTAGAGTTCTCCCTAAAGGACCAAGATGGTAAAAGGAAGAACACAGAGAGTTAAAGAAATCAAAGGACATGGTTAAATAAATAATAATCTCAACTCAATTTATCTTAGTTAATTTGCTATTAGCATAATCAGTGCTTGCATCTCACTTATATTGTAGATCCGCTTGGAAGAAAATACTGTTTTCTATGTGCTTGCCATAGCATAAATGCAATACTGCGAGAAATCCCATAAAAATTTCCCTTCTTTTATTCTGGTTAGATGTGGCTCTGTAACTTTGAAAATTCCTTTTCAAGGTTATGTTCTGGGATTTACAGCTCTGAAACATGAAGTTGGTGAATATATAACTAACTCCCTTTGCTTAAAAAAAAGTCAAGCATATGGGAGATGAATGTAGAGTGAATGCTTTCTCGAAGACAAACACAAATAATTAGCTATGGAATCTCACAATTACAGAAAAGTAGGAAGGATATATAGTCTAAATCACATATATAGAGATTGGAAAATGAATGGCTCAAATATAATTTACAACTGGAGAAGTGGAATTTTGAAAATGAAAGAACATTGCTGAATTTCGCTTTAAAAACTTAGGAAAGGAGACGCGATGACTAGTAAAGGCGAGGGAAAGACTGAAGTTGATACAGTGGCAACAAGAGAGTAGATCATGATAGAAGCAGAGAAGCTGATACACAAAACTGGCAAATTAGTAGAATAGCTACTGGTGTGCAAGACTTGCCCTTGTATCAAGGAGGATGTTTCCATTCCATGACACCAACCAATAGATCGCTTGGACTGTTTCTTACACTTCTCTACTTTATCTTCCCTCTTTATAAAAGAACCCCATCCCCTGAAGAGCCTGAATGAAAACTCGAAATTCACTATTTAGCACAATATAAACTACAGATATTACAAAACTGTCTCAATTTAAAATCTTTTGCTCTATTGTCTCCCCTACTATACTTGTACTTAGCAGATTATGTGAATGAATTTTTGGTTTTTAAAAATAGCCTCCTCACAAGGGATTGTGAATGTTGTTTACAGAATACAAAAGTTAAAGAAATAAATGGAGGCCAGGTTTGGTGACCCTCACGCCTGTAATTCTAGCACTTTGGGAGGCTGAGGTGAACAGATCGCTTGAACCCAGGAGTTTGAGACCAGTCTGGGCAACATGGTGAAAACCAGTCTCTACAAAAAATACGAAACTTAGCCGGGCATGGTGGCATGTGCCTGTAGTTCCAGCTACTTGGGGGACTGAGGCAGAAGGATCACTTGAACCCTGGAGGTCAAGACTGTGGTGAGCAGAGATGGCGCCACTGCACTCCAGCCTGGGAGACAGAAGGAGACCACGTCTCATAAAAAGAGAGAGAGAGAGAGAAAAATGACTGGAACAAACACTTACAAAGGAGTAAGATAAATTTCTGTCTCAATTATGATTGCTTTGAATTTCTTCATCAATTTTTCCTTTACATAATCCAATTCCTAGTAAAAGTAGGTCTCAAGGAAACAGAATTTAAAGATATGGCTTTCTTATTCTTAGTATACATAACCTCATGGTATTGGACACTCTCACCATTACCATCCACCTATCAGGAAAGATGCTTATATGACCCTAGAAAATGCCATACCCAGCCCAGAGAGCAGTTTTAATCAAATTTTTAATCTCAAGGGGTTAAGTAATCATTTCCTCCTCTGCATCCTCCACTGTAATTCTAATTACCCTGTTATAATCATGACTGACTCTTTTACCAGCTCTCACACCAGACTGAGAGATCTCAGAGGATCAGAAGCATATTCCATTTATATTTCTGTCATCAGCATTAAGTACCTTTCTTGACTTAATAATGTTTGCTGACCCAATGAATAAATCATAATTTCTCTGAATACAAATACTATTTACTAAATTAGCTCCAGGATGAGGAAATAAGTTTTATCTAGCATATATCTCTGACAACTGATAGTGACCAGCTGGGAAGATGTGTTGAGAAGCACTCTGATATAAATATAATTATAAGTAGAAAAATCTAAATAAATAAATGAGTGTATAAATACACACATACACTCTGAAAATGCCGCTATAATTAATTAGCAGCATTTGTTATGAGAATAGTATTGGCATGGAAGACACTATTTGGCATCTTGAGACCTGATGAGAAAAAAAATTATCTAACATATTTAAATTCTATTTTATCATTATCTTTCAAAAATGCTTTATGTAATTTAAAATATTTTATTACCACAGAAACAATGTCTCCTGCTTTAGAGATGTATAGAAGGAGATTTGAGATTTAAGTCATTTTTCAGAGTTTATAGTTTATATGGTCAATAACTTGCTAATCTGGGACTCAAATACAACTTCTAATAACAATAACAAAATGCCAAAATAGTCACTATACTCCACCATTGCTTTCTTTGTATTACCTGTAATTACACTCAGCTCATGTGCAAGCACTCCTGAGCATATATGAATGCCTTCATTTTGAGCATAATTATAGCAGAGAAACAGACCAGCTGGAAAGTGCTAACTGAACAATTTTACAAAAATATATCGGGATGTTTCTCTTGCAAACCCCAGTTGCATTTACGGTTACTAATTATACGTTCTTATACAATTCAGTGCAAAGTCCTGTAGAATCCCAGTGTTTGGAGCTTATTCAAGAGTTAGCTTAACAATGGAAATGTTCAGATAGTGATTGAACTTTGGCGGTAAAATAAAGACTAAGCTCTTTCCTATTTGTCTTGTATTGCCTGGAAAAGTCAAGTTAGCATAAATCAGCAGATACCTTTAACAACTGTAATGCAAATATAATGTAGCTCAAAAATACGTTAGGGAAAGAATAAGACAATCTCAAGGAGGCTGGCCCAAGGCATTAGCATATTTGATATTATTTTGTTTTTTGATATTATTATTTTCTATGATTTTATTTGATGTCATAGTATTATATTATTTTTATATTATTTTGTTTTATTTTGCCAGACACAACTGAGTCTTTGATCCATTGAAAGTATGTAACAGAGTGCTTTAAATTGGGGGTTAAGGGATAAGAAATTTAGGGTTGACAGAGCAGGGCCAGAGACAGTGGTTAGGAAGGCTCTACATAGGTGTGGGAAGACATCTTATTGTCTCTCTCTCTCTCTCTTTCTCTCTCTCTCTCTCTATATATATGTGTGTGTGTGTGTGTGTGTGTGTGTGTGTGTGTGTGTAATTTTTTTTTTTTTTTTTTGGAGTTGGAGTCTCACTGTCACCCAAGCTGGAGTGCAGTGGCGTGATCTCGGCTTACTGCAACCTCTGCTTCCTGGGTTCAAGCAATCTTCTTGCCTCAGCTTCCTGAGTAACTGGGATTACAGGCATGTGCCACCATGCCCGGCTTAATTTTTGTGTTTTTAGTAGAGACGGGGTTTCACCATGTTGGCTAGGCTGGTCTCAAACTCCTGACCTCAGATGACCCACGCGCCTTGGCCTCCCAAAGTACTGGGATTACAGGCATGAGCCACTGCACCAGGCCTTATTGTCATATTAAAGTTCTGGTTCTCCCACTCACTAGCTGCATGACCATGTGCAAATAGATTGCCCTCTGCCGTCAGTGCTCTCACTAAACAATTGGAGTTTTTGCGAGTGTCAGATGAATGAATCTATGCAAAACATTTAGGAAAGTATCAGAAACATGCCAGGCACTGGTAATAAAAATAGTCAGAGTTGTCAACATTTTTCTTATTGTTTTAATACAAACAGTGGCAATAGTAGCAGGAGTGGTATTAAGACAGCTGTATCTACATTGCTATAAATGAATACCTGAGGCTGGGTAATTTATAAAAAAAGAGAATTATTTGGCTCATGGCTCTTCATTCTGTACAAGCATGGCACCAGCATCTGCTCAGCTTCTGATGAGGCCTCAGGAAGCTTTAACTCATGGTGAAAGGTGGAAGGGGAACAGGCATGTCCCATGATGAGAGAGGGAGCGAGAGAGAGGGGAGGATGGGAGGACATGCCAGGCTCCTTCCAGCGACCAGCTCTCATGCAAACTAACAGTGAGAACTCACTCAATACCATGGAGAAGGCATCAAGTCAATCATTAGGAATCTGTCCCCATGACCCAAATACTTCCTCCTAGGCCTCACCACCAACACTGGGGATCGTATTTCAATAGGAGATTTGGAGGGGACCAATATCCAAACTGTATCAACAGTTTATGTTCTTAGCCACAGGGGAAAGAACATAAACTCTGAAACCTAAATACCTGGATTTAAATCCAGCCCCTGCTGACTATAAATAAATCTATTCCCCTTGCTGTTCTTAGGGTCATCATCTACAAAATGGATCTAACAATATTTAATTGAAAGCTCATTTGAAGACCAAGGCCCTGCACAGCAAAAAAAAAAAAAAAAAAAAATCTTTGTAAACTAAAAAATACATATTACAAACATGGGTCACACCATTCCTTCATACCCTTGCAGAGTCAATCTGTGAGCTAAAGTGCATAAATTCCTAAAATATCTCTCACAGGTCTACTGTAGATGTCTGCTATGATCTGAATGTTTCTATCCTCCAAAACTCATGTATTAAAATCTAATCCTCAATGTTTTGGTATTAAGGGCCTTGGGAGGTAATTAGGTTGTAGGGGCCAAGGAAAATCTTCCCCTTCACTCTCTGAATGTTTGCTCAAAAATCAACACACAAAAGGAGATTAGCTGGTGAAAAGTAATACAAATTTATAAACATGCATGTAAAGGAAAACCTTAAAGTGATTACCCAAATCCCCAAGTAGGGTTCAAAAGCTTATACACCATCTAGAGGTTACAGAATGGGGACTTGGATTGTGCGAAAAAGATTGTGGTAACGGGAGAAGAGGAGACCTGGCTGGCAAACAGGGTCTTATTTTGTAAATTAAGTCTCACAGGTAGCAGCCCTCAGAAAGAACCGATAGTATAATAAATGTTTCTTTCAGACCTTTAAAGGTGTCAGACTCTTGGTTTTTCTTCCTTAGATCCAGAAAGGGAAGGTCTCAGAGAAAACCTGGCTGCACCAATGCAAATTTTCTGTACAGATACAAGTCTCCACAATGAAAGACAGCTAAGCTACTTCTGTTACATGCCCTCTGAACAGCCATCTCAAAACATGTTAAAGTAGTATATTTTGGGGAAAAATATTGCCTTCACTCTCCATTTTGAACTTTAAAATCTTTACAAATTAAAAGCCAAGTTAATTTCTTTGAAGAGATTTGGGTTAGAGATTGTTAGATAAGAGATAGACAAAGGAAGGAAAAAACAAATTTGGATAAGCAGAAAAGAATAAATTTAAATATATCATTTCGTATCTTCTTGAATCAGTCTCAGTCCTGAATATGGAGCAGGTCAGTTAAACAGCTGTATTCCATTCCAGAAGGTGACACTGCAGATGAGTTAGGCCTCTGTATATGAAACAGACAAATAGAACTGTGAAGGCACCAAGCCAATCATGAGGAATCCGTCCCCGTGACACAAACACCTCCCACCAAGCCCGACCTCTAACATTAGGAATCACATTTCAGTACGAGATTTGGAGGCCACAAATACCCAACCATATCAACAGTTTATGTTCTTAGCCATAGAGGCACTTTACAGAAAAAATAAGGACTTGGATTGTCCCAAAACAGGTTACGGGAACAGGAAAAGGAGGCCTGGCTGGAAAAAGGGGACTTGTTATGTAATTGAAGTCTCACAGTCTCACAGAAAACCATAAGAAGTGCCATAAGAGACATTTCTATGGAAATAGAAGAAAAACAGAGGATAATGTCTGGAGTAATCTATAGAGTAGTTTTTTTGAATCTCTGGAGCATCTTTAGATTGCAGTAGCAATCTAACGAATTTTCCTAGATTAGAGTTTGAATCAGATATTCAGGCAATCTTTCTGAGTAGTCTGTACATCAGCTGGCACAAATCTGTTTACATATAAGTTGCTGTGGTGATTTCCCTCAACATTTATATCAGGTTGTCTAGTTTCAGTTAGCAGGACTTCAAGAAAAGCACAGTTTTAATGTCTAGTGATTCCAACTATGAAAAATGGGAGAAAATTTTGAAAATATTAGTTTGGAGACTTTTAGCTGGGAAAGAATTCAGGATACAGTCCAAATTGTAGGCAAATAATAAAAAGCCAAAAACAATGAGCAGGGCTGGAATCTAATAAAGGTGTGCCACAGTTTCCTAATGAAACATAATTTTTTTCTCTCTAGTCTCCAATTTTTAATAAAGATTAATCATAATAGGACCAATTTATTTTCAAAATAAGTTTTTGTCTTATTATATTTAGGCTTATTATTGGCATAAAGTACAGCAAGTGTAATGATTGGCCACACAGGCTCTTTTTAAGTTGGCTTCGCTGATAATTTTTATAACGAATTTCAGATTAGACTTTATAGGGACTCTGAGGGCTAGGAAGTCAAGCCAAGGATTTGCCATTGGATTGTGCCTGCAGTATCAGTACAAATTGGATGCACTCCTCTCTTCTCAAGGTCCCCCAAATACCCTGAGGTTCCTAAACCTGCCAAAAAGTGACTTCCTTTACTTACTTCAAGGTCAGAAGCCTTGTAAGAGAACCATATAGACAAAGTACCAGGCCAGTCTTTCTTGGGGGCTTTTTATAGGCTCTATAAAGTCAAGTTCAAGTCCTCAAAGCAGCCTAGTCATACCTGAAGATATGCTAGTCCAGCCAAAGTCTTGGTGAAATAACTAGTGTCTCAAATTTTATCCTGCTACAAAAGAAAAAAGATTCTTATTGAATTTATGCAAATAACTATATTATCATAAATCAAGAGCATTCACATATAGTTTTCAAATTCTGAAGAAATCAAGTAGAGAGAAAGGGAAATCTTTCAATTTTGCTTACAAAAAGTATACTTTAATCAATTATTGTAAGTTACAAATAACTCAAAAAATTTTTCTTGACTCTGAAAACAAAAAGAGTCAGCAATGTTTCAAACAAAAAAGTAATAAAAATTATTTTAGTTGTCTATCAGTTCACTACTATATAATTAACTTTATTCTGCTTTATGTTGGGTTAATTAACCTCATGAATGCATCAGCATTTTAATTAGTCCTCAAAGTTTTTTTTACCTAGTCCAATGGTATGATCTCTAAAGTTATCAGAAATCTGTATTTAAGTGTACTTGTCAGGGTCCCTATAGGAATTTCCTTGAAGAGAAAGCACATTTTTGACAGTAGTTCACATAAATTGCCTTTTAGGAAGAATTAAAGTAAAACAATAATTGCCCATGGATGACAAAATATTTAGAATAGCTATGGTTAAAGACACAATTGACAAAAAAATTGGGTTATTTTTGTGGCATAAACCATACACCATAATAATCATAATCATCACTGACAACATGTACCAAAACATATCAGAATTTTAGGAATTTCATATAATTTTGAAACATGCATTAATAACACATTTATACAAATATAACTCAAAGAAAGTTAAACATAATTTCTTATTTCACAATGCTTCCCACATGATTTTAACATACCAAATAAGCCTAATATGTCTCCTTTGAACTTCTAAGGATTATTTCTGGAATGTGAAATTTAAATTTGGGAAGTTATGAGACAGCAACTTTTATAATACTTGATATTAAAATATGAAAAATTTTAAACACTTGATCAAATTAGAATCATAGCTATTCTAAAGTAATAGTCATCTCTTTATTCAAAGTGATAATTCAAAGATGTCAAGAAGTGAAATCTGATAGAGAGGAGACTTAGTTTCCCAAACAATCGAAAGTCCTAAAAAAAGACAGCATAAAGTATACTAATATACTGATTCTGTATCTCCTTTCTCCCCTCTTTATTTACTTATTATATTTATTTTGCAATTTACTAAAAACATAAAGAAAAATATTTTACTATCTCTCATTAATACTACATGAAAATCTTGTTCAAAAAAAGAATCAAATTTTACCTTTTATATCAGTGCATTATTATTGTTAAAACTAATTATGAGGAGACATTATAAACAAGTCTATCTAATCTAATCAGCTTTGCCCACACAAGATAATATTTCTATAAACCTTTTATAACCTCTTGCATTTTTTCCATTCTCTTTTTTCATCAACTCTGATATAGTTTGGATCTGCGTCCCCACCCACACCTCATGTTCAATTGTAATCCCGTGTTAGAGATGGGGCCTGGTGGGAGATGACTGGATCATGGGGCAGAGTTTTCATGAATGATTTAGCATTATCCCCCTTGGTATTATATAGTGAGTGAGTTCTCACAAGATCTGGTTGTTTAAAGTGTGTAACACCCCCTCTATTCGCTCTTGATCCTACCCCTGCCATGTAAGACGCTTGTTCCTGCATTGACTTCTGCCATAAGTAAAAATTCCCCAAGGCCTCCCCAGAAGCAAATGCTGCTACACTTCCTGTGCGATCTGCAAAACAGTGAGCCAGTTAAACTTCTTTATTTTATAAATTACCCAGTCTCAGTTATTTTTTACTTCAACACGTTTCTTTCAGTTCTGGTGTACGTGTGTAGGATGTGCAGGTTTATGACATAGGTAAATGGAGGTTTGCTGCACAGATCAACTCATCACCTAGATATTAAGGCCAGCAACCATTAACTATTCTTCCTTATGCTCTCCCTGCCCAGACCCTACCCCAAAAGGCCCCAGTGTGTGTTTTTCCCTGCCAAGTGTCCTCATCATTCAGCTCCCACTTATAAGTGAGAACAGGTAGTGTTTGATTTTCTGTTTCCATATTAGTTTGCTGAGGATAACGGTTTCCAGCTCCACCCATGTCCCTGCAAAGGACATGATTTTGTTGCTTTCTATGGCTGCATAGTATTCCATGATGTATATGTACCACATTTTCTTTATCTAGTCTATTGTTGATGGGCATTTTCATTGATTCCATGTCTTTGCTATTATGAATAGTGCTGCAATGAACATATGCATTCATTTATTATATCTTTAAATAGAATGATTTATATTCCTATATGTATATAAAGGAATTTATATACATATATAAAGCGTTTATATAAAGCATTTCCAGTAATGGAAATGCTGGGTCAAATGATATTTCTTCTTCCAGATCTTTGAGCAATCCCCACACTGTCTTCCACAATGGTTCAATTAATTTACACTTCCACCAACAGCATAAAAGCATTCCTTTTTCTCCAAAACTTCACCAATTTCTGTTGTTTCTTGATTTTCTAATAATTGCCATTCTGACTGGTATAAGATGGTATCTCATTGTGGCTTTGATTTGCATTTCTCTAATGATAGTGATATTCAGCTTTTTTTTTCTTTCATGTTTGTTGGCCGCATGAATGTCCTCTTTTGAGAAGTGTCTGCTCATGTCCTTTGCCCACTTTTTAATAGAGTTGTTTATTTTTTTCTTGTAAATTTGTTTATGATTATCATAGACTAGAAATTAGATCTTTGTCAGATGGATAGATTGCAAGAATTTTCTTCTATTCTGTGGGTAGTTTGTTCATTCTCATAATAGCTTCTTTTGTTGGGCAGAAGCTCTTTAGTTTAATTAGATCCCATTTGTCAATTTTTGTGATTGTTGACATTGCTTTTGGCATTTTTGTCATTAAATCTTTGTCCTGAATGGTATTGCCTAGATTTTCTTCTAGAGTTTTTAAAGTCTGTGGTTTTACATTAAAGTCTTTAATCCATCTTGAGTTAATTTTTGCACAAGGTGTAAAGAAGGGGTCCAATTTCAATTTTCTGCATATGGCTAGCCAGTCCTCTCAGTACCATTTATTAAATAGGGAATACTTTTATCATTGCTTGTTTTTGTCAAGTTTGTTGAAGGTCATATGTATGCATGCTGTATTATTTCTGAGTTCTCTATTCCGTTTCATAGGTCTGTGTGTCTGTTTTTGTACTAACACCATGCTGTTTTTGTTATTGTAGCCTTGTAATATAGTTTGAAGTCGGGTAGCATGATCTGTCCTGCTTTGTTCCTTTTGCTTAGGATTGTCTTGGCTATATGGGCTCTTTTTTTTGGTTCCATATGAATTTTAAAGCAGTTTATTCTAATTTTGTGAAGAACGTCAGTGGTAGTTTAATGATGACAGCATTAAATCTATAAATTGCTTTGAGTAGTATGGCCATTTTAATGATACTTATTCTTCCTATCTATTAACATGGAATGCTTTTACATTTGCTTTTGTCCTCTCTGATTTCCTTGATCAGTGGTTTGTAGTTCTCCTTGAAGAGGTCCTTCACTTGCCTTGCTAGCTGTATTCCTAGTCTCTTT
The DNA here is from genome assembly GCF_002776525.5 of Piliocolobus tephrosceles. NCBI lineage: Eukaryota > Metazoa > Chordata > Mammalia > Primates > Cercopithecidae > Piliocolobus > Piliocolobus tephrosceles. The sequence goes on from NC_045443.1 coordinate 58,863,729, forward strand.
GTAGTAATTGTTAATGGGAGTTCATTCATGATTTCACTCTCTGCTTGTTTGTTGCTGGCATATAGAAATGCTAGTGATTTTTTGCATATTGATTTGTATCCTGACACATTGTCAAAATTGCTTATCAGCTTAAGAAGTTTTTGCACTGAGATGATGGGGTTTTCTAGATACAGGATCATGTCATCTGCAAACAAAGATAACTTGACTTTCTCTTTTCCTATTTGAATATGCTTTATTTTTTTTTTCTCTTGCCTGATGTCCCTTGTGAGAATTTCCAATACTACCTTGAATAGGAGTGGTGAGAGAGGACGTCCTTGTCTTATGCCAGTTTCCAAGGAGAATGTTCCAGCTTTTGCCCATTCAGTATGATATTAGCTCTGTGTTCATCCTAAAAGGCTCTTATTATTTTGAGGTACATTCCATCAATACCTAGTTTATTGGCTAGGTGCAGTCGCTCATGCCTGTAATCTCAGCATTTTGGGATGCCAAGGCAGGTGGATCACTTGCGGCCAAAAGTTTGAGACCAGCCTGGCCAACATGGTGAAACTCTGTCTCTACTAAAAATATAAAAATCAGCTGGGTGTGGCAGTGGGTGCCTTTAATCACAGCTACTTGGGAGGCTGAGGCAGGAGAATCACTTGAACCTGGGAGGTGGAGGTGACAGTGAGCCAAGATCATACCACTGCACTCCAGCCTGGGTGACAGAGCAAGACTCTATCTCAAAAAAAAAAAAAAAAAAAACCTCGTTTATGGAGACTTTATTTATTTATTTATTTATTTATTTATTTATTTATTTATTTTTATTATACTTTAAGTTCTAGGGTACATGTGCATAACGTGCAGGTTTGTTACATATGTATACATGTGCCATGTTGGTGCGCTGCACCCATCAACTCGTCAGCACCCATCAATTCATCATTTCTATCAGGTATAACTCCCCAATGCAATCCCTCCCCCCTCCCCCTTCCCTGCTCCCCGTGATAGGCCCCATTGTGTGATGTTCCCCTTCCCGAGTCCAAGTGAGCTCATTGTTCAGTTCCCACCTATGAGTGAGAACATGCGGTGTTTGGTTTTCTCTTCTTGTGATAGTTTGCTAAGAATGATGGTTTCCAGCTGCATCCATGTCCCTACAAAGGACGCAAACTCATCCTTTTTGATGGCTGCATAGTATTCCATGGTGTATATGTGCCACATTTTCTTAATCCAGTCTGTCACTGATGGACATTTGGGTTGATTCCAAGTCTTTGCTATTGTGAATAGTGCCGCAATAAACATACGTGTGCATGTGTCTTTGTAGTAGCATAATTTATAATCCTTTGGGTATATACCCAGTAGTGGGATGGCTGGGTCATATGGTACATCTAGTTCTATATCCTTGAGGAATCGCCATACTGTTTTCCATAGTGGTTGAACTAGTTTACAATCCCACCAACAGTGTAAAAGTGTTCCTATTTCTCCACATCCTCTCCAGCACCTGTTGTTTCCTGACTTTTTAATGATTGCCATTCTAACTGGTGTGAGATGGTATCTCATTGTGGTTTTGATTTGCATTTCTCTGATGGCGAGTGATGATGAGCATTTTTTCATGTGTCTGTTGGCTGTATGAATGTCTTCTTTTGAGAAATGTCTGTTCATATCCTTTCCCCACTTTTGGATGGGGTTGTTTGTTTTTTTCTTGTATATTTGTTTGAGTTCTTTGTAGATTCTGGA
>NC_045443.1:58865838-59009361 GCF_002776525.5 Piliocolobus tephrosceles
CTGCAAACAGGGACAATTTGACTTCTTCTTTTCCTAACTGAATACCCAAGCCAACTTGATCATGGTGAATAAGCTTTTTGATGTGCTGCTGGATTTGGTTGGCCAGCATTTAATGAGGATTTTTCCAATAATGTTCATCAGGGATATTGGCCTGAAGTGTTCCTTTTGTTGTATCTCTGTCAGGTTTTGGTATCAGGATGATGTTGGCCTCATAAAATGAGTTGGGGAGGAGTCTTTCCTTTAAATTTTTTGGCAGTGTTTCAGAAGTAATTGTACCAGCTCCTCTTTGTATCTCTGATAGAATTCAGCTGTAAATTCATCTGGTCCTGGGCTTTTTTAGTTGGTAGGCTATTTATTACTACTTTAATTTCAAAACTCACTATTGGTTTATTCAGGGATTCAACTTATTCCTGGTCCAGTCTTGGGAGGGTATATGTGTCCAGGAATTTGTTCATTTTTTTCTAGATTTTCTAGTTCATGTGCATAGAGGTGTTTATAGTATTCTCTGATGGTTGTTTGTATTTCTGTTGGGTCAGTGGCAATATCCTCCTTATTATTTCTGGTGTGTTTATTTGATTCTTCTCTCATTTCTTCTTTATTAGTGTAGCTAGCAGTATATCCATTATATATTTTTTTAAAACACTAGCTCCTGGATTCATTGATTTTTTGAAGGTTTTTTTGTGTCTCTATCTCCTTAACTTCTGCTCTGATCTTGGTTATTTCTTGTCTTCTGCTAGCTTTGGGATTTGTATGCTCTTGGTTCTCTAGTTCTTTTAGTTGTGGTGTTAGGTTGTCAATTTGAAGCCTTTCTAGCTTTTTGATGTGGGGCATTTCGTGCTATAAATTTCCCTCTTAACACTACTGTAGCTGCATCCCAGAGATTCTGATACATTGCTTCTTTGTTCTCATTAGTTTCAAAGAACTTCTTGATTTCTGCCTTAATTTTACTATTTACCCAGTAGTTATTCAGTAGCACGTTGTTCAATTTCCATGTAGTTGTGTGGTTTTGAGTGAGTTTCTTAATCTTGAGTGCTAATTTGATTGTGCTATGGTCTGAGAGACTGTTTGTTGTAATTTAAGTTCTTTTGCCTTTGCTGAGGTGTGTTTTTCTTCTAATTATGTGATCAATTTTAGAGTAAGTGTGATGTGATGAGAATGTATATTCCATTGTTTTGGGGTGAAGAGTTCTGTAGATATCTATCAGGTCTACTTGTTCCAGAGCTGAGTTCAGGTCCTGAATATCTTTGTTAATTTTCTTATCTCAATGATCTGTCTAATATTGACAGTGGGGTGTTAAAGTCTCCTACTATTATTGTTTGGCAGTCTACGTCTCTTTGTAAGTCTCTAGGAACTTGCTTTATGAATCTATGTGCTCCTGCATTGGGTGCATACATATTCAGGATAGTTAGTTCTTCTTGTTGAATTGAACCCTTTACCATTATGTAATGCCCTTCTTTGTCTTTTTTTATCTCTTCTGGTTTAAAATATGTTTTGTCAGACATGAGGATTGCAACATCTGCTCTTTTCTGTTTTCCATTTGCTTGGTAAATTTTCCTCCATCCCTTTATTTTGAGTCTATATGTATTATTGCATGTGAGATGGGTCTCTTAAATACAGCACACCAATGGGCCTTAACTTTTAACCCAGCAAGACATGCTGTGTCTTTTAATTGGGGCATTTAGCCCATTTACATTTAAGGTTAATATTGTTATGCAGGAATTTGATCCTGTCATCATGATGCTAACTGGTTATTTTTCAGACTTGTTTATGTATTTGTTTCATAGTATCACTGGTCTGTGTACTCCAGTGTGTGTTTGTAGTGCTGGTAATGGTCTTTCCTTTCCATAGTGCTTCCTTCAAAAACTCTTGCAAGGCAGGCCTAGTGGTGATGAGTTTCTTCAGTAATTGCTTGTCTGAGAAGGATATTGTTTCTCCTTTACTTGTGAAACTTAGTTTGGCTGGATATGAAATTCTGGGTTGGAAATTCTTTCTTTAAGAATGTTGAATATTGGCCTCCAATCTCTTCTGGCTTGTAAGGTTTCTACTGAAAGGTCTGCTTCCCTTTGTAGGTGACCTAGACGTTCTCTTTTGCTTCCCTTAAGATATTTTCTTTCATTTTGATCTTGGATACTCTGATGGTTATATATCTTGGGGTTGATCTTCTCATGGAATATCTTACTGGGGTTTTCTGGATTTCCTGAATTTGAATGTTGGCTTGCCTTGCCCTACAAAGTTGGTACATGACCCAATGCCAGTCAGCCCACTATGATTAGCTCATTGCCCATGGGAGTTTTATTCCTTGGTGGTGAACACTCTCATATGTTTCAAGTGTTCAAAGCATTCATTTCTTATCTATGATGCCAAGAAACGCATACTCCCTTTCAGTAATAACTATTTATTGTAACCACCGTCAGCCACCTCTAAAACTATAGCCAATAACCCACCAGCCATTGCACATACAAGGTTTTCTCTTGTACTACAAAGTAACTCCTGGTACTCCCCAAAGCCTAAGAGATCAGGTGATTCAATACAAAAGAGAGTAAAGCTGTAAACCAGAGGAAAGTGGATCTTCAGGATCCACTAGGAAGAAGAGAGACGACTCCAGAATCAGTGTGTGTGGTGCTTTCTCTATTTTCTTCTAGGTATTTCAGGGTTTCTAGAAGTCTCTTCTATATTTCCTCATGTGGTATCAAAGATGGCAAAGAGGAAGGAGAGGCAAGGAGTAGAAATAAATGGAAGAAAAATTAAAAAACAAAAAACAGAGGGACAAATTACATAATCTTAAAAAGGGGTTCAGACAACTGAAGAAAAATTCAAAAACAGATCCAAAAGGGAAGAACAGAAAGACCTTGAATATCAGCTTCTAATTAATATGACTTCTGATAATGGAGCACTTTAAAAAAAACCTTCTTAAAAATCTCTCAGTATCAGATTTTAGCCAGGATAAATAGCTGATATCCCTGATATTACTGGCTTTTGAACTTTATTATTTTTACCAATGTTCCTTTTCCCAACAATAAATGGGTGCCCCCAAAAGGCAAAAGTCACAAAATATTAAATGAAAGGGGTCTGGCTCTTTACCTGGGATTTGAATCCAGGCCATAGTGATGGAACAGAATTTTATCTACTAGATTACAAGGTAGAGCAGCCTTCATTGTCAGTTCTGTGTGGGGTCTAAAGCAGGCAGTTTGAGCATATAAAGAATTTTTAACTTTGCTTTAGGTCAGGTAGATTTTAGCATTTTAATTTAGTCAAAAGATTTTATATGACACTATTATATGTTTTTCTATTAATTTGATGTCTCCATAAATACCAATAAATAAAACAATTTTTTAGAATGAGAGATCTCTAAAAACTTTTTTAAAATTTAGTAGTCTGTCTAATGTAAATGATCCACTAATGATTAGAATTTCCAATAGTGTACTTATTCCAATGGTGACTCAACCCAGTAGCAACTTCATGGAAAGCCCAGGGTGTAATTTCATAGGTTTAGAATAAGATTAAAGTGATGTTTTTTTTGGAGAAGGCATAGGAGAGGCAATCCCAAAGATCTCTCTCCAGAACTTTTGCTTCAAAGAATAGGTTAAGATAGCAAAGCTCTCTTGTTGCCACTGATGGTCAAGGATGGTGTTTATGTGTATAAGGCCTCTGGTTACCCACAAGTTTGTGGGAGTTGCTAATCATAGATCTGTCAATCCATGTCACCAACTAGGCCCTCCTGGGATTAAACATTTCCTGGACTAACAAGGTTACAAGGGTTGAGATGACACAAGTTCATGGGAATGGAATGTCTTAAGACAAGCTCCCCTGAGAGCTTGAAACATTCAGAACAAAGAGTGTGTTGCATAGAATCTTATGTATCTTGGATTCCTAATATTTTCAGATTGGCCACCAGATGTGACCCAAAAATCATTCCCTTTTCCCCAGAGTGCTCCCACTTTGTCACAAGACAAGCCCTCATGGATGTAAAACAAGACAAGAGGGGAAACTCATCCAGTTTTTATTTTGGGGATCCACAGCAAATTTTATACACCATTCTGATCAGAATGGCAAAACTGACTGGTCTGCAAGGCTGTCTTGAACAATAGGAGTATAGTGGTTTTAGGCCAGTGTTCTACCCTATAATACCCCTTTTTATGACAGAACAACACAGAAAAACAAAGGAAAATATTGTGTATTAGTCAAGGTTCTCTAGAGTGACAGAACTAATAAGATAGATGTATATATAAAGGGGAGTTTATTAAGGAGCATTGACTCACACAATCACAAGGTGAGGACCCACAATAGGCCCTCAGCAAGATCAGCAGCAAGGAATACAGTCTGAGTCCCAAAATCTCGAAAGTAGGGAAGCTGACAGTGCAGTCTTCAGTCTGTGGTTGAAGGTTCAGGAGTCAAAAAGCTGAAGAATTTGGAGTTCAATTTTTGAGGGCAGGAAGCATCCAGCATGGGAGAAAGATGTAGGCCAAAAGGCTAAGCCAGTCTAGTCTTTCTAAATATCTTTGCCTGCTTTTATTCTAGCTGCACTGGCAGCTGATTAGATTGTGTCCATCCAGATTGAGGGTGGTTCCTCATTTCCTAGTTCAGTGACTCAAATGTTAATCTCTTTCGGCAATACCCTCACAGATATATTCAGGAATAATCCTTTTCATCCTTCAATCCAATCAAATTGACACTCAATGTTAATCATCACAGTTGTTTTGGGTAGGATAGGAATCAAACAACATGAATATTTATATCATAAAGTACACCAGCATGGCTATACCCAAGACTACTCACACAAATTTTTTTATCCTATTAATCAAAACTTTGCAGAGAAAAAAAAGAGACAAATAGTGGGTTTTTACTGTCAGCTCAGCAAAATTCCACAGAAAGAGAGACCAGGAGCCTGGCTGGTAAAAATTCTTACCCTTCTGTTGGCTTGTCAGGTCCTGGGTTTCTTTCACTGTGGCTCCCTGAAAAGCAGAGCAGCTCTGATGAGATCCTGTTCACAGTGCCAAAACTGTAGGGGTGAAGGGGAAGCTTCCACTTAGCCCTCTGAAGGTTTGCTGAAAAGTCAATTCACAAAAGGAAATGAATGGGTAACATGGCATACACATTTATTAACATGCACATGAGAAAGAATCATAGAATGATTAACTCACTTTCCTCACCCACACCCTCGCCACTTGAGGTTCAGAAGCTCATATACCATCTTGAGGTTTCAGAAAGAATGGGGACTTGGATCATGCAAAACAGGTTATAGTGACAAAGAAGGTTATAAAAAGAGAAGAAGAGGAGGCCTGACTAGCAAAGGTGGTCTTGTGTGCCTGGCTGGCAAAAGTTGTCTTGATAGGTGAATGAAGTCTCACAGGTAGCAGCCCTGAGAGAAAATAGATGTTAAATGTTTCCTTCAGACTTTTAAAGGTGTCAGACTCTGAGTTAAGCTTCCCTTGATCCAGACAAGGGAGGCTTTCAGAGAAAACCTGATTTTATCAATGCAGACTCTCTACAGATGCAAATCTCCCCCTCAAAAGGCAGTTTAGCAAGGTTACTTCTGTTTGCATGCCCTCTGAACAGCCATCTTGAAATATGTCAAAGTAGTGCATTTTGGAATAAAATATTATTATTTCCTTCAAGATCACAAGGGCAGAGTCCTGTGAGTAAAATTAGTGCCATTATAAAGAAGTCCTGGAGAGGCTTGTTTGCTCCTTTGCTGACCCACTGTATTAGTCCATTCTCATGCTATGTATTAGTCTGTTCCCATGCTGTAATAAAGACATACCTGAGACTGGGTAATTAATAAGGAAAGAGGTTTAATTGACTCACAGTTCAGCATGGCTGGGGAAGCCTCAGGAAACTTATAATCATGGCAGAAGTGGAAGCAAACACGTCCTTCTTTACGTGATGGCAGGAAGCAGAAGTGCCAAGTTAAGGGTGGGAGAGCCCTTTATAAAACCACCAGATTTCATGAGAACTCACTCACTATCATGAGAATAGCATGAGGGTAACTCCCCCCATGATTCAATTATCCCCACCTGGTCCCTCCTATGACATGTGGGGATTATAAGAACTAAAATTCAAGATAAGATATGGGTGGGGACACAGCCAAATCATATCATTCAACCCCTGGCAACTCCTAAATCTCATGTACTCCCATTTTAAAACACAATCATGCCTTTCCAACGGTCCCCCAAATTAACTCAAAAGTACAAGTTCAAAGTCTTATCTGAGACAAGGCAAGTGCCTTCAACCTATGAGCCTGTAAAATGAAAAGCAAGTTAGTTACTTCCTAGACACAATGGGTAAATTGGGTAAATACACCCATTACAGTTGAGAGAAATTGACCAAAACCAAGGGGCTACAGCCCCCATGCAAATCCAAAATCCAATAAGACAATCATTAAACCATAAAGTTCCAAAATGATCTCCTTTGACTCCATTTCTTACATTCAGGTCACGCTGATGAAAGAGGTGGACTCTTATGGCCTTGGCAGCTCTGCTTCTGTGGCTTTGCAGGCTACAGGCCCCCCCCCGCCCCCCCGCCCAGCTGCTTTCATGGCTGTTGTTGAGTGTCTGTGGCTTTTTCAGGCACATGGTGCAAACTGTTGGTGGATATACCATTCTGGGACCTGGAGGACAGTGGGCCTCTTCTCACAGCTCCACTAGACAGTGCCCCAGTGGGAACTCTCTGTGGGGGCTCCAACCCCACCTTTCCCTTCCACACTGCCCTAGCAGAAGTTCTCCATGAGGGCTCCATCCCTGCAGCAGACTTCTGCCTGGACATCGAGGTGTTTCCATACATCCTCTGAAATCTAGGAAGAGGTTCCTTAACATCAGTTAATTACTTCTGTGCACCCACAGGCCCAACACCACATGTAAGCCTCCAAGGTTTAAGGCTTGCACCCTCTGATGCAATGGCCTGAGCTGTACCTTGACCCCTTTAGCCACAGCTAGAGCTGGAGCAGCTGGAAGTCAGGGCTCCATGTTTTGAGGCTGCACAGAGCAGGGGAGTACTGGGCCCAGCCCATAAAACCATTTTTCCCTCCTAGGCCTCTGAGCCTCTGATGAGAGGGGATGTTGTGAAGGTCTCTGACATGCCCTCAAGACATTTTTCCCATTATTTTGGTAATTCACATTCAGCTCCTCATTACCTATGCAAATTTGTGCAGCCAGCTTGAATTGCTCCCCAGAAAATAGGTTTTTATTTTTTTTTACATAGTCAGGCTGCAAATTTTCCAAATTTTTATGGTCTGCTTCCTCTTGAATGCTTTGCCATTTGGAATTTCTTCTGCCAGATACCCTAAATCATCTCTCTCAAGTTCAAACTCCCACAGATCTCTGGGGCAAGGGCAAAATGTTGCCAGTCTCTTTGCATAGCAAGAGTGACCTTTACTCCAGTTCCAAACAAGTTCCGCATCCCCATCTGAGAACACCTCAGCCTCAACTTCATTGTCCATATCTCTATCAGCATTTTGGTAAAAGCCATTCAACAAGTCTCTAGGAAATTCCAAATTTTTCCACCTGTTTCTGTCTTCTGAGCGTCCTAAGTTTCTAAGAAGTCCAAACTTTCCCACATTTTCCTGTCTTCTTCTGACCCCTCCAAACTGTTTTAACTCTGCCTGTTACCCCATTCCAAAGTCACTTCCACATGTTTTAATATCTTTATAGCAGCACACCACTATCTACATTACCAATTTACTGCATTAGTCTGTTCTAATGCTACTAATAAAGACATACCTGAGACTGGGTAATGTATAAAGGAAAGAGGTTTAATGGACTCACAGTTCAGCATGGCTGGGGAGGCCTCAGGAAACTGATAATCATAGTAGAAGGGGGATGCAAACACATCCTTCTACCCATGGTGGCAGGAAGGAGAAGTGCCAAGCAAAGGAGGAGTGAAGTCCCTTATAAAACCATCAGATCTTGTAAGAACTCACTCATTATCATGAGAACAGCATGATAATCACCACTCCCGTGACTCAATTACCTCCCACTGGGTCTCTCCCATGATATGGGGGGGTTTATGTGAACAACAATTCAAGATGAGATTTGGGTGGGGATACAGCCAAACCATATCACACTGCTCTAAAGAACTGACCAATGGGTGATTTATAAAGGAAAGTGATTTAATTGACTGACAGTTATGCATGGCTGAGAAGGCCTCAGGAAACTTACAATCATGGTGGAAGGGGGAGCAAACATGTCCTTTTTCACATGACGGCAAGAAGGAGAATTGTGAGAACCAAGCAAAGGGGGAAGTCCTTTATATAAGCATGAGAACTCACTCTTTATATAAGCACAAGATCTCATGAGAACTTACTCACCATCACACGAATAGCATTGGGGAAACTCCCCCCTTGATTCAATTATCTCCAACCAGCTCTCTCTCAAACACATAGGGATTATAGGAACTGCAATTCAAGAAGAGATTTCAGTGGGGATACAGCCAAACCATACCACCCCATTTCACCCTTGGAGGACACAACAACAAGATGCTGTCTAGGAAGCAGAGAGCCCTCACTGGACACCAAATCTGCTGGCACTGTGATCTTAGACTTTCTAGCCTTCAGAACTATGACCAATAAATTTATGTTGTTTGTGAATTACCTAGTTGAAGGCATAGGTTATAGCAGTTCAAATGCTCTAAGATGATGTCTTTTTCCATACTAGAGATTATTTTTGTAGGTTATACAAATACTTTTGAAGAACGTTTAAAGCTACATGTCAGTCATACCATAGTGTAGGCATAGATATGTAACAGATTTATCTCCACTCTCTTCCACTCTGATAAGTAAGTGTAGACTTGAATGGAGGGTTGAAGGAGGAAGGCAAAATTAAAAGGATAAATAGAGCATAAAATACTATTTTGGAAGGGCAGATGTGGGTAATTGATGGCATGAGCAAGAGGATTAGACCTCAGAGAAAGAAGACACAGGTAGGATCAAACACCAGTGATAAATTTTACTCACAAATAACACAATTCAGTTAAGTTAGCTCTAGTTTGAACACAAAGGGTTTTCGTCATTTTATTTTTTATAAAACCTATGAATAATATATTATTGGCCAAAATATTTTGCTTAGTTTGTTTGATGTGAAAGTCATTTTTTTTTTCAAAGGAGCTCATGTTTTCTCATATGTTCCTTCCCAGCTCACTAATTTATTCAAGTTAACTACAGACACTACATATACATTCTCATTTTTTAAAACCATTGAGAGGAAAAAAGCCTCCACTATTCTAAATATTTGGTATTTCTTCCTCAAAGATTCCACGATGAACAGTATGCAATTCTGCCTTTTTATAATCCCTAACACTCTACAAAGGAAAGAACAACATTTTGGTAACTAGAAATCTCTCTATCATGACACTGCCATCCTGAAGGAGTAGTGAACAGTGAGACAGGCTACTTTCCAAGGGGTCTTGGTAAAATGGGCTACATCTCATTTTATACCAGATATTATCTTTTGTCCATTCAATATAGAAATGAGCAATCTCATTTAGCAAAGTTTTGAATGCATTATTTCAAAACTGCCATTGCATGAGTCATAGAAATTATAGCCGCAGTCTTCTCAATCTCGTTTCAAATGTCATTGATATTTGCCTTCACTTACCTTTTTTTTCTTTGAAAGCATAAACTCTATCTTCTCCCTTTTTTCATCTTGAGTACACGTATCTAGATTTCCCTGGGAATAACAACTTAACTTTGTCTGTAACTTTTTGAAATACAGTATGGTAGTTCTAATTCACACACAAGATTGTAAATTGCCCATAATTCTAAATTGTGTCCTATAGCACTCTTAATTAATGGCTGAATTTAATGTGTTCCTTTTTAGTCTATATCTCGTCCCAGCAAAGTCACAGAAAGATTTCTAAGGAGATTAAGAATTAACACTTTAAGTAATAACAAGACTATGGAATGAAATGTAAAGGTAAGAAGAGGGAAGATAAGAAATATAGATTTCAGAAAATGTTATCCTTGGAAATATTGTTTTAGCAAAGTTTTGAATGCTATAGGTGGATCCTTATCTCACTCCATATTGCACTCAGCACAATGTCCAACTCAAAGGGCATTTCATATATGCCTATTGATGGCACAGATAGGATGGCTATTACCAGAAAAAGCAGCTCAAATTGCCAGGTTTTATTAAGCCCATTTTTGTGTATTCTCTCTCAAATTCCTAAGTTATTTAGAATAACAGAACATTATAATTTCCCATTTATTTTCTGGGCCAAAATGCTATTTTTTTTCAACATTCTCAACATCCATCTCTGGGAAATGTTAATTAGGATCTTGGATGATCATACATGGAGTTGGGTAATCCTCATCTTTGAAAGTTCCCATTTGCAAGTACTCATATATACTTCCTGGGAAGTTGAACAGGTTCGTGATACAAAAGGACATGCTCTGAGGTGTAGTAAGATAAAAATGTTTCTGATGCACTACAACAATCCCTTTGAAACTTAACTTCAAAATAAACACCAGTGCTCCTGAGAGGGAACACTGTAAAATAGCCTGGACTAATGATGTAGCTGCAATTCCAAGACCAAAATGTTTTTGGAGGATACAATTAGACTCCAACAGGGCTTGTACTGACAGTGGAATCCATGCTGGTCTAGTCTCCCTGACACCGTCTGCAAATTTTGTGGAAATACCAAGGGCAAAACCCCAAAGGGACATAACACCACTGTTGGCCCCAAGAGGTGTGGCAGTACATCCCTTGGCTGAATGAAATCAGGATCATCCTCTTTTTTACCTCACTGAACCTGGGCATGTAACTTGCAGCAGAAGCGACAGACTTCTGGTTTTTCTTCTAGCATCAGAGCCCTGTTTTCCCCACAGACACAGTGACTCCTCAGGCAAGTGAATCCCCTTGATTGCAGCAGCACTGCCTCTGGCCAACTAAGATGTTGGAGAGTTTTATCCCAAGTGGGTCACAGACCTCCAGGTGAAAAGCACATTCCTAGGTTGATGAGTATCTTTAAGGTTTGCATAAAAAATCGGAGGAATAAACCAAGGAAAAGGGTGATTTTTTTACTATGTAATAGGTGGGGGCTTAGAGCAATGAGACCTGGAGGAAAATGTAAACATGGCCTTATCTGATGCTGAGCTGACTGACTGGTATACCTAAACTTTTTGTCTCCATAATCCAACCTGCAGGAACTCTGGAGATTCTCTGGAATAAAAACAAACTAACAAATAAAACTAATGGCACTGTAGAGTTTTACTTAGAATTATACTAAATTAAAATGTCCACTCAGTGGTACATGTATAAAGAAGTGTCATTTTTTCAGTTGCCCTACTTTTCCTGCAAAGTGTCTGTGAGCTAGTTGAACAGGACACCAGAATTGTCCCAACCAACCTTCCTGTAGAGGAAGTGAACATCCCTCAAACTGAATACTGATCTCCATGAGTTTATTTTCCTCTCTTCTGAGACCATCCTGCTCCCCTTGACATATTTCAGCTGATGCCTCAAAGTCATGATTCTCATATTGAATAGCCTGACATTCTTAAAGCATTGACTCACCTCCTTGATTACTGTCACCACCTTTTCTCCTGCTCCTCCATTCATTCAGGTGCTACGTTCTTGATCAACTTGTAGAGAGTCATTTCAAGTTTCCAGATGTCTCCAGCCAATCCATTGAGCCTTTGCCTAATGGCATTTCTAATTGCATGATGTTCAGTGGATTTTTTTCTTTCTAATTTTAAAGGACATGAAATTGGAAAGGTGTAAAGAAAATTACTGCATCTTAAAATAAACAAAGGGCTGTACTCATTTGGATATTATAAACTTCATTTTAATTTTTCTACATTTATGATCAGAAACTTTACAAAAACCATTCTGATTTCATTATTTTGGCAAAATAATTACACACTAAATAAAAATATGCAAAACCTTATTAATTTGTGTCATATAGGTTCATTTTTTGTTGGGTATGGATAAATTACATCTTTTGGAAAAGATTTAAAGGAAAAAGAAAACCAAAATATCTATAATCAAATATGTACCATAAACCTAATAATTAGAAAATATAATAGTGCAGCAAAAAGTAAAAATAGTATGAAGTATGAGTAATGAGAGGATAGCATTTTTCATAAGACTCAGTCGAAGTTATTGGCTCACTACTCCTCCATGCCAGACTAGCCAATAACACAAGATCCTATTATCTTCATGTGCCAATCCCACCAAAACCTAGAGAGAAATGACAAGTGGCATTTCACTGCAGGAGACTAAATGAACATTTGAAGAAAATGAAGCTACCTTGATTCAAGTATCACATGAATCTGTGCAGTAGCAAACAGGAAAATATAGGCTAGTACTATATAAATATAGCTGACAAAAACTCCACATCTTTAATATCTGAATTGTATAGATAATTATAGACAGACAGCATAAAATTATCAGTACCTTGGATAACAAGGCTGACACAAGTAAATGATCACATCAGTGTGGTAACCAGGCTTGTTTGCAACAGAAAGCAGGATTAAAAAAACAACCAAACTCCATATTGTACATGCAAAAATGAGGATAGAGGCATTTAACATATGTAATCTAAATTAAATATGGCTCTAATTTTCAAACTAGGAAGGCATACCAAATTGCTGTTGCAAAGATATCCAGAAAGCAATAGTTCAAATTAGAAGTTTACTTCTTAAAAGACTGGCGTGCAGGCTCCATTCCTTCAAACTATCTAGGGTTCAGGCTAGAATAATAGCTCTACTCACTTGTGCATTGCACAAGTGAGTTTCCAGCCAGGAATATCAGTGAAAAAGAGAAAGAGGGCATGAAAAAGACTGTGTTAAAGCCCAGTCCAAAGGACTTTTCATTTATGCTAACATTCCACTGGAAGAAGTAGAGAACAGAATTTGGTATATAGATAGCATAATTGAATTTAATAGGAGGGCTACACGTAAATAAAACTACATTTTATTTTTGGTTTGAGAGAAATAGATGGTTGGAGAATGTTTGGAGGGATGATTGTCATTTATTAATAGTTTTATAAATACTATGTAATTCATTTGATCTAGTTTGTGCAAAGACTGGTAACCGATGTTTTTTCATGAACATATACTTACAGGCCATACTCTCAACTGCTTTTGTCCATCTGATCCATTCATTTTCATCATTTCCCTACTAATAAAATATTGGAAATGTGGCAGAAGGTTTCATGACAACTGTCAGGATTTCCTGATTTTGGAAAAGACGGAATATACTATTAATCTTACGGCAATATATCCAAAGGCAGAGTTCAAAGAGCATATTTAACATGAATCTTTTGAACTAGATCATTTGAAAGTCATAAGAATCCAAGTACTACTCTTTTAGTTTCCCATCACATTGATCTCAGCAACATACAAATAAGGAGAATAGGTTATTCTAAAAAAAAAAAAAAAAAGAAAATAGAATGACTCTCTAACTCTTCTGACTTGCAAGTAGTGGCAGCATCTTTGGAATGCTGCATAGAAACAGGACTGCACCATTTTAAAAGACACTTCTATCAGTATTTCTTAGGATTTTAAGTTCATTTCACTGGCAAGAAACTGCTCCTTTACACCTATAAAAATAAATGTCTTCTAGCACAGTTTTATTTGTATATCAGTATTTCTTATGTTACGTAGAACACAGTAAGGAAAAGAGCATAGCAAACCCCTTATATTCTGGTTAAACATAAAGGCTTTGCAGACAGGCCAGTGTGTACCCAATACTTGCTAGTTTTGAATCCAGTCAAGTTATTTAAATGGTTTAGGACTCAGTTTTCTCAGCTGTAAAAGGGATATTGTGCATATTTTATGGTATGATTTGATGATTAAATGAGAGGATATGCAGAAAGCACTTAGCACAGTACCTGGCACATGGTAAGCAGCCAAAAAGCATTTGACAGTTATTTACTGTTGTTTACACTCTGATTGACCCTGGGTTTAAGAACAATCTTGACCATTATTATAAATCACTGTAAAATATTGCTGCAGTCTCTTCACAGGTCTACAATCTGAATGTCTTTCATTAGTATTTAAATTGATAGTAAATATGTACACTTCTAAAGCATTTCAAGATTATGTTTTCCTATATGTTTCAGCAGTGACTGATGGTCAAAACATCCGAGACTCCCTATGCCTGAGAAACTGGTAATGAAGCTTATAGAGCTTATTGAAAGTGCCATTTAACAAAATATATTAGCCCATTCCAAATGTCATCTCTAGCTCTATTGTATTTCAAGTTAAACGCCATGCAAAAACAGATCTAAAAGGCTCCATTACTTGCTTATTTTCAAGGGCATGAGGCAAAATGTCACCAGTTTACAAAGTAAAAACTAGAGTCTCTATCTAGTGCCTCAGACAAAATGGCGGAAAGCAAGCTAGGCACAGAACAGTCACTGGTAATGATTCACCACTTATTAGGAATAATTGACATTTCGTGATTTCCAAATCATCTTTCAAAATGTAATCTGTTCATTTCATTATTTTATGGTATCTTTTTTGTATCCATTAACTTAACATTTCCTTTCATACTCAGTGGGGGAGGTTTCTCTCTCCTGAAATGTCACCCTACATAAATAAGTGTAGTGCAAGCCTTCCATCACTGTAATAGTTAAATGATGGCAAAGCTGAGCAATTGAAACAGAAAGAGAAGTCACCTTGACAGTCCTGTAACTGGGAAAAGCAGCTTAAGGCACCAGATCTTTTACTGTGAATGAGTTGAATGAGGTTATATCTATTCACCAAACAAAATATATTAAAATAATATTCCAGCTTTGAGACAAATCAAAGAAACTCTTCTTGGAGATTTTAATACTCTGTCTATTACAATAAAACATACATACTTCTGAAAATAATGAAAAAAGAAATCATAGTTTCTCCACATTATGCAGATTATTGATGTCACTTTTACAAAAGAATGTGGTTAAAATAAAAAAAAATAGGTGAAGTGTTTGCTATTGACGCTTAGTATAAATTCTATGAATTCTTAAGGGTTTAGGTTTTGCTTTGTTGTTGTTACTGTTTAATATCTCATAATAGGTATTAGAAAACCATTTAATTAGGCAATGTGGTATATTTGAAGTTGTGCTATCCAAAATGGACATTAGATAAAATTAAATAAAGGCCAAGAAACTTAGAAAATAATGATGTCACTTTAATATACAGATTACTGGGGCAGGATTTTTTTTTCCTGAATTAAACACATAATTTTATTAAAATGCAATTTGGCATAACTATTACATTTTTAAACATTGTCCTTATTTTTTGCCCCCCCTAGGAAATGACAGCACTTCACTTTATATAAAGTGAAGTTAATTTTTAGATCATCTTGAGTCACGAAAATACAGAATATTTTATAATTTTTAGCTGGGACAAAGACTTCATTTTAATGATTTGAACAGAAATTAAACTGCCACCTCAATGTTATTGACATTTAAATCCCATGTGAGAAATACTGCATGACCCAATAAAGAAAATTAGAGCGCTTTTTGTAAAAGATTAGAACTCTCAGTCTTGATGTTTATTGCCTATCAAACAGATTTTTCCTAAATTTAATGAAATGTAATGTGTTCCTGCTTTGATGCATTAACATTTCCCATCATACTTTCAATGATGTGGTGATTATTGCTTTAAAATTAAATTTAACTTTGGTGTGCCTCAAAGTCGAAGTTCAAGAGCTATTTAGTTGTTGTATAAAATTTTTCTGGAAGTGAAAGAAATATGAAAAAAGGTGCTGAGATGAAGTGATTAGGAATATGCCTTGTGACACCACAATAGGCACACAGAGTTGCTTCATGGAATAGTAACAGAGTAACTTGTTTTGATGGATGCAATAGAGACCTTTTTAGTAAACTCAGGTGTCAGGTAAGTAGGGAATATATGAAATCCCACACATGGACTCTAGATACACGCTAAGGCATCTTTGTGACAGGTGATACAGAAGGTAATTGATATGATTTGGCTGTGTCCCCACCCAAATATCTTCTTGAATTGTAGCTCCCATAATTCCCACATGTAGTGGGAGGGACCCAATGGGAAGTAATTGAATCATGGGGGTGGTTCATTCCTGTGCTGTTCTCAGGATAGTGAATAAGTCTCAGGAGAGCCAATGGTTTCATAAACGGCAGTTCCCCTGAACAAGCCCGCTTGTCTGCTGGCATATAAGACATGTCTTTGCTTCTTTTTTGCCTTCCACCATGATCATGAGGCCTCCCAAGCCATGTGGAAATGTGAGTCCATTAAACCTCTTTCCGTTATAAATTACCCAGTCTCGGGTGCATCTTTATTAGCAGCATGAAAACAGACTTACACAGCACTGCTCACCTCTCATTGGAATTTCCAGTAACACCTGATCTTTCAGCTAGGAATCCCTGTCCAAAACAGTTCTTCCCAATAGTTTATTGCCTATGCATAGGATGCTTATAGTTTCTCTCTAATTTTAGAAACACACACATTCACAGATCATCACATGTTGGGTTAATAGGAATTTTTTTTTTAACATCTTACCATTTAGACTTACTACTCTTTTCCTTCACAGAAAACACAATAAAAACAAAATTAACATCATAAGCCTCTTGCCATAGCACTGAAAAATCCAGAACCACCTGATGGAACATCAAGAGATGAAATTTTTAAATTTGCCTGTGTTCTATTTATATATATTTGTGGTTTCTGAAGTTTAAATATTTATTTACCGGTATATATCAGTGGTGATTTTATTTACCAAATTAAAAATAATGCAGCATAGTGTGACACATACAAGCATACCTATGAAGAAAATATAAGAGAACTTTTTTGAAATGAGGATTTCTTTTTTTGCAATTTCATTAACTGTTAGGTTATAATTGGTTTTTGGCTACATGGATGAATTGTATAGTGATTAAGCCACAGAGTTTGGTGCATCCTTCACCTGAACAGTGTACATTGTACCCAATATTATTCCTCACCCCTTCCAAGTCTGCCCCTTTTGACTCTCCAGTGTCCATTATACCACTCTATATGCCTTTGCATACCCATAGCTTAACTCCCACTTAAAAGTGAGAACATGTGGTATTTGGGTTTCTATTTCTGAGTTATTTCACTTAGAATAATGGCCTTCAGCTCCATCCAAGTTCCTGCAAAAGACATAATTGCATTATTTTTATGACTGCATAAGATAATGCATATATACCACATTTTCTTAACCACTTGTCGGTTAATGGACACTTAGGTTAGTTCCATATCTTTGGAATTGTGAATTGTGCTGTGATAAGCATATATGTGCAAGTGTCTTTTTGATAGAATGACGTTTTCTTTTAGGTAGATATCCAATAGTAGGATTGCTGGATTAAATTGGTAGATCTACTTTTACTGCTTTGAGAAATCTCCATACTGTTTTCCATAGAAGTTGTATGAATTTACATTCCCATCAGCGATGTATAAGTGTTCTCTTTTCACCACATCCACACCAACACTTATTACTTTTGAATTTCTGATACTGACCAATCTGGCTGGGGTAAGATGGTATCTTGTTGAGGTTTTAATTTGCATTTCCCTGATGATTAGTGATATTGAGCACTTTTTCATGATTTTTGGCCATTTGTAGATCTTTTGAGAAATGACTGATCATGTCATCTGCCCACTTTTTGATGGAATTATTTGCTTTTTTCTTGCTGATTGGTTTGAGTTCCTTCTGGATTCTGAATATTAGTCTTTTATTGCATAAATACTTTGCAAATATTTTTCCCCATTCTGTGGGTTGTCTGTTTACTCTGGTAATTATTTCTTTTACTTTACAGAAGCTTTTTAGTTTAATCAAGTCCCATTTATTTAGTTTTGTTTTTGTTGCATTTGCATTTGGAATCTTAGTCATAAATTATTTGCATAAGTCAATGTCCAGAAAAGCTTTTGTTTTAGAATTTTTATGTATTCAGGTCATATATTTAAGTCTTCAGCAAAATGGATTTTAAAAATCACAAACTAAATATCTGCTGTCTTCAAGAGACTCACCTAACACAAAAGGATTCTTTTAGACTCAAGGCAAAAGGGTGGAAAAATATATTTTATGCAAATGGAACCAAAAAGTGAGCAGGAATAGCTATTCTATATCAGATAATACAGACTTTAAAGTGACAGCAGAAACAATGACAAAGAAGGTCATTATGTAATGATAAAAAGATCTATCCAACAAGAAGATATTATAATTCTAAATATATTTGCAGCTATCTCTGGAGCTCCCAGATTCATAAAACAGTTGCTACTTAACCTAAGAAAAGTGATATGTAACAACACAATAATAATGTGGGACTTCAACACTGCTCAGAAAGCACTAGACAGATCATCAAGGCAGAGAGTCAATAAACTAAAAAACACTGGACTTAAGCTGCACTGTAGAATACATGGACCTAACAGATAATTGCAGAACATTCTACCCAAGAACTGCAGAATATGCATTCTTCTCATTAACACATGGAACATTCTCAAAGATTATATGATATGTCACAAGACAAGTCCCAATGAATTTTTAAAAATCAAAATCACATCAAGTATCTTCTTAGAGCACTGTGGAACAAAACTAGAAATGAACTCTGAAATGAACCCCCAAAACTTTACAAGTATATGGAAGTTAAACAGTCTGCTCCTGAATGACTTTTGAGTTAACATTAAAATAAAGATAGAAATTTAAGAATTATTCAAAATGAATGATAATTGTGACACAAACAATGAAAAAACCTCTGAGATACAGCAAAAGCAGCACTAAAAAGAAAGATTATAGCACTAAATGCCTACATCAAAAAGTCTTAAAGATCACAAATCAAGGAACGTCACACCTCAAAGAACTAGAGAAAGAAGGACAAACAAAACCCAAAGCTAGCAGAAAAAAATAAATAACAAAGATCAGAGTAGAATGAAATGAAACAGAAGTAAAAAAATACAAAAGATCAATGCAACAAAAGTTGGTTCTTTGAAAATATAAATGAAACTAATAGAATGTTACCTATTAATAGATTAAAGAAGAGGGAAGATTCAAATAAACTCAAATAGAAATGAAAATGGTGACATTACAACTGACACCACAGAAATACAAAAGATCATTTGAGACTACTGTGAATACCTCTATACACACACTAGGAAATATAGAAGAAATGGATAAATTTCTGGAAACACACATGCCCCCTTGCTTGAATCAGGAAAACACAGAAATCCTGAAAACATCAATAACAAACAGTGAGATAAAATAAGTAGTAAAAAAAATGGCCAAGAAAAACAAAAGCCCATAGCCAAATGTATTCACAGCTAAATCCCACCAGATATTCAAAGAAGAATTGCTATCAATTAAACTAAAACTACTCCAAGAGATAAGAGAGAATCCTCTCTAACTGACTGTGAAGCCAGTATCACCCTGATAACAAAGCCAGGAAATGACATGACAAAAATGAAACCAGAATTTCTTTTGGAAAACAAAGTATATTGTTTCCTGGGCCTTATGGTGCCTTGGGGAGGGGCTATATGGCTGGGCAGGATACTGGCAGGGTCAGTCCCAGACTGAACTGGGGTTTTATCCCAAACCAGATCAGAGTAAAAGGATAAAAATATTGAATTAATATGGATCTAACCATCAGCCTAAGGTTGATCCTGGAAGTTCCATCAACATAAGCATTGATATACTTTGCTGGAAGCAAATTCTTAAAGAGCCAAGCCTGACAATTGTCTTCATATTTCAATGACCTTTTAAAACTATTACAATAAATCCATAAAACGGCTATAAGCTGCTATACTGTAATAGAGCCAATGGATATCCTGACATTTTCCCCTCTGTATTATCTTTTTTGGTTCCATAAGCAATGCTATAAATTTTAAGTACAACCACTCTTTTACAGAAAAAAGTTATTTAACATAAAAATCAGCCTTCAGCATTGTTTGACCTCAATATTACCAAATTATAAATTCCTTTATTCTCAGCCAAGCAATGTACAGTTTCTCATATTCTACACAATTATTTCATTGTCTCTATCAAGCCAATTTATACCAGAAAAGCAAAAGATACAATAAGCTTCTTCTTAGCTTCAACTATTTGAATAATTAATTAAATTCTCTGTTTTACTTGACATGTGTAAATAAAGCCATCAATGACTGTTTAACTATCTTTCTTTAGATGACGTTCTTTCTCTGGACTTATGGTCCCTGACGAAGTAGCCCCTGTGTCACTTTCGATTGCCTTGTCTCTACATAATAAATATCATGATTATCAGTTTACTATTGGATTGATTTAAAACTCCAGGTTAATGTTTAGGTCTACTGTAGTGTTCATATTTTTCCATAGACTAGATTGACAAATAGAAAAATCTGATTTCCTCATATTATCAAGACTCATCTAGATAGTAAGACACTAGAAGCAATTATCCTTTCAACGTGTTCCACAGGAAAGGAAACAAAGTAAGCTTTGTCTTCTGGCATAACTGCTTGTGGCTTATCCTTACAAAGCTTTACAAAAATGGAAAGGTGGTAAACGCCCAGATAAACTGATAGAAGCATACAATCACAAAAAATTATTTTTCACATCCTTTCTTATCCAGACTTACATTTATAACACTGAATCCATTAATTCCCAGGCTTCTGCTTTTCTCAGCTTCTTGAAGACAGATTCTAAAAAAAGAAAAGAAAACTTATTATCCAGTCCACTGGTACTCTAGAAGAAGCCCAGTGTGAGTTCAAGGTACACTTCGCCCTTGCAATTTTAGTATTTGAAGATCTATTAAATATTATAAAACATTGGCTCGGCACCTTATAATCCTACCACTTTAGGAGGCTGAGGCAGGTGAATCACGAGGTCAAGAGTTCGAGACCAGACTGGCCAACATGGTTAAACTCATCTCTACTAAAAATACAAAAATTAGCTGGGAGTGGTGGCACATGCCTGTAGTCTCAGCTATTCAGGAGGCTGAGGCAGGAGAGTTGTTTGAACCCAGGAGGTGGAGGTTGCAGTGAACTGGGATCATGCCACTGCACTCCAGTGTGGCGACAGAGTAAGACTCTATCAAAAAAAAAAATACATGAATGCTTGGTTTTTGAATCTGGATTCTTTCCCTGTCATCATATCTCAAATGAATTTATTATTCTTACAGAAAACTTTCCATTAACATGGGTGACAGAGAAAAAGCCAAGGACTTTAAATAATAGAACTCAAAACCAAGTAGTGAAGAAATAAAAGTTTCCATTATCTGAATGTCCCCTTCTTTTACCTTTTAGCCTAGTAGAATAAAAGTACTTTTAAAATAAACGTATTTGTTGTGAAACTGTCCAATAATGAGGATGATAACAACTTACCTGCCAGAAACCCCCCTGACTTTAATTATTTTGCTAAATTCTCACAACTGCTGAATTCAATACTATTGGACTTATTTTAAAGATGAAGAAATTAGTACTTAGAGAC
Organism: Piliocolobus tephrosceles; assembly: GCF_002776525.5. Classification (NCBI taxonomy): domain Eukaryota; kingdom Metazoa; phylum Chordata; class Mammalia; order Primates; family Cercopithecidae; genus Piliocolobus; species Piliocolobus tephrosceles. The sequence goes on from NC_045443.1 coordinate 58,887,204, forward strand.
CATTAATAACTTGTACCAAGCAGTGGACCTAAACTGGAACCCAGGTCTTTCTGATTGCAGATTCCAAGCTCTAAACCACTAAGCCAGACACTTGTCTTTTTAAAGCAAGTATTCTTCCACTGAGGGAGGCCATAGCTACAGGAAATTCAGCAGCATCCTCTCTTCTGCAGAATTATGATTTCTGAATTATGAAACTCACTAACTAAACTCTCATTACTGGAAAAAAATCATCAGGGAAGACAACCCTTCTATCCAGGAGTCAAGTAAATATATTGTTTCAATAGAAAATATGTTGTGTTTGTGTCTAAGATAGTGATAATTATGTCACTCCCTAATGCATTGAAAAGAAGGCTTTGGTGTTTCTAGTAAGCTGTTTACAGCAAGAACTTTTAGAATATAAATACTGTGTTTATTATATAGCATTTTCTACCAATAGCATCATTGTTTCCTTCCATATGTTCTTCCGCTAGGTGTCTAATGAGTTCCTACATATGAAAAATGACAAGAGAATATGAGGAATAATTCAAGCAACTGCAGCATATGGAAACATTGTTTTCTAGTCCCTTTGCCATGATTTCTAGGCAAAACAGCAGGAATACCTGGCAGCAGAGGCTAGAAAAATCATCATCCCTGACTGTAACTTCAACTGAATTATCTCACACAAATGTCAGGCTTTGAGTTGACAGTGATAATGATAAACAAGGAAATTTTTCTGTCAGAATTTGATACATACATTCTATTGTTCATTCTATAGTGAATATTCCTCTGCCCCTAAGCTTAATTCCACAAGTCTATGAAAGGAGTCATTAGGACTTTTGCATCCAGTGCATTTAGCTTTCCATCATTTTGAAGCCCTCTTGTGTTTCTGAGTGTTGTGTGCTCCTCTGAATTCTTGTGAGGTTTTGCCAGATAAGCTTTTTTCAGTAAGACAATTCCCAATCCAGAGTTCTGCTTCTTCTCCATTCAGTGAAGGACACATTAACACTTTTGAGACAAGGTAGTAAAGAGATGTAATATAGTGAGATATGACTCTACATCCCCTTTATCCTTCCTGATCCTTAAAGGTAATGATTGTGCAACTGCAATTTATTCTGTATTCCACCTGTAGACATGTATCCACTCATCAATGTACCCGTTCACAAATATATTGGGGACACTCCTAGACAGAACAACTCAATAATTCCTTCCACCATACATTTGTTTAGTGCTGTCTACTAGTATATACATTTACTTATTTGACTACATTCCAGTCCCCAGTTTGGAGTTAGGCATTTATGACAGTAACAGAATTGATACAGTTTTCATTTGGTATTGCCACTACTTTTCTGTATCTTTTCTTTTAATTTTAAGTTCTGGGGTACATGTGTAGGATGTGCAGGTTTGTTACATAGGTAAACGTGTGCCATGGTGGTTTGCTGCATCTATCAACCTATCACCTAGGTATTAAACCCAGAATGCATTAGTTATTTTTCCTGATGCTCTCCCACACCCACACCCTTCTGCAATAGGCCCCAGTGTGTGTTGTTCCCCTCCATGTGTTCATGTGTTCTCATTATTCGTCTCCCTCTTATAAGTGAGAACATGAGGTGTTTGTTTTTCTGTTCCTGCATTAGTTTGCTGAGGATAATGGCTTCCCACTTCATCCATGTCCCTGCAAAGGATGTGACCTTGTTGTTTTTTAAGGCTACATAGTATTCCATGGTGTCTATCTAGATTTCTTTTTAATCCAGTCTACCATTAATGACTGAATTTGAGTTGATTCCATGTCTGTGCTACTATGAATATTGCTGCAATGAACATGCACATATCTTTATAATAGAATGATTTATATTCCTTTGGGTATGTACCTAGTAATGGGACTGCTAGGTCAAATGGTATATTCAGTTCTACATCTTTGAGGAACCATTACATTGTCTTCCACAATGAATGAACTCCCACTCACAATTGCTACAAAAAGAATAAAATACCTAGGAATACAGCTAACAAAGGAAGTAAAGGACCTCTTCAAGGAGAACTACAAACCACTGCTCAAGGAAATAAGAGAGGACACAAACAAATGGAAAAACAGTCCATGCTCATGAAGAGGAAGTATCAATACCATGAAAATGACCATACTACCCAAAGTAATTTACAGATTCAGTGCTATTCCCAGTAAAGTACCATTGACATTCTTCACAGAATTAGAAGAAACTATTTTAAAATTCATGTGGAACCAAAAACAGCCTGTAGAGCCAAGACAATCTTAAGCAAAAGAACAAAGCTGGAGGCATCATACTACCTGACTTTAAACTATACTACTAGGCTACAGTAACCAAAAGAGCATGGTATTTTTACAAAAATAGACACATGGACCAATGGAACAGAATACAGAACTCAGAAATGATACAGCACACCTACAATCATCTGATCTTCGACAAACCTGACCAAAAAAATGGAGAAAGGATTCCCTGTTTAATAAATGTTGCTGGAAGAACTGGCTAGTCCTATGCAGAAAAGTGAAACTGGACCTTTTCCTTACACGTCACACAAAAATTAACTCAAGATGAATTAAAGACTTTAATGTAAAATCCAAAACTATAAAAACCCTAGAAAAAATCTAGGCAATACCATTCAGGTATTCAGGACATAGGTAAGGGCAAAGATTTTATGATGAAATCTCCAAAAGCAATTGCAACAAAAGTGAAAATTGACAAATGGGATCTAATTAAACTAAAGAGCTTCTACACAGCAAAAGAAGCTATCATCAGAATAAACAGACAACCCACAGAATGGGAGAAAACTTTTGCAATCTATCCATCTGACCAAAGTCTAATATTCAGACTCTACGAGGAACTTAAGCAAATTTATAAGAAAAAAAAAAAAAAAACACTAAAAAGTGGGCAAAGGACATGAACAGACACTTCTCAAAAGAAGACATTCATGCAGTCAACAATCATATGAAAAAAAGCTCAACATCACTGATCATTAGAGAAATGCAAATCAAAATTACAATGAGATACCATTTCACCCCATGCAAAATGGCAATTATTAAGAAGTCAAGAAATAACAAACGCTGGCAAGCTTGTGGAGAAATAGAAACATTTTTACACTGTTGGTGGGAATGTAAATTAGGCAACTACTTTTCATTTTAGCTATATCAATTGTTGTGTAGTAATATCTCACTGTTTTTTGATTTGCATTTCCCTAGTGGCTAATGATTTTGAACATGTTTTCATCCACTTATTTACCATATTTATATTCTACTCAGTGAAATATTTATTCACATATCTTCTGTCCATTTTATACTTGAATTGCTTGGTTTTTAACTGTTGATTTTTGAGAGTTCTTTATATATTCTAGACATTAGTTCTTTATCGGACATGTGGTTCAAAAATATTTCTCCAAGTCTGTAGCCTGTTTCATATATGAAATTTCAACCTTCTCATATAGTTTTTCACAAAGCAAAAGTATTTAATTTTGATGAAGTCCAAGTTAGCATTTTTTCCTTTTATGAATCATGTTTTAGTCTCAAGCCAAAAAAGTATGTGCCTGCATTTATATCCCAAATATTTTCTTCCATAGTTTTCTAAAAGCTTTACAGGTTTACATCTTACATTTAGGTCCATAATCTGTTTTGAGTTAGCTTTTGTATAAGTGAAAACTTTAGGTTAAGATTTTCTGTTTGTCTGTTTTGCGTACGAATATCCAAATGCCCCAAGACCATTTGTTGAAAGGTTGATTTATATTTTGAAAAATCCATTCTGACTATTGTGTGGAGAATAGAGTGTAGGAATAGGAATAGGCTGATTAGTTAAGAAACGTTTTCATTTTTATAGGTAGGAGATTATGGTGAATTGGACTGAGGTGATAGGAGAGGAAAGAGGGAGAACTAAACGCAGAGTATTTGGAGAACTTGCGAATTCATCAGCAAGTTAATAATACTTGCTGATGAATTCGATGTGCAGGTAAGAAAAGAAGAACAGAATCAAAGATGATTCTAAGTTTTTAACATGAAAACTTGAGCATATGGTGATTATATTTACAAAATTAGTGGAAACTAAAAGAAGGCTTGGAGGTTGAGACAGAATCAAAAGTTCTGTTTTGTCCATATTCTGTTAGACATCTGAGTGGAGATGTCAAGTAGGTTGCTGGAGTAATGTGATTGGCATTCAAGGGCAAGATTAGGCTGAAGATACACATTTGGGGAGTCATCAGCATGGATGACATTACTTAGAGAGAAAGTCTAAAGAGAGAAGAGAAAATCTGCAATTATTATTTTGGATCAAGAAATATTTATATATGTATAGATTTCCTAAAAGTGAACAAGTTAACTGCAAATCTAACTTTGTTTATACTTGATATGAATCTGTGATTAGAACATGTTAATATACTGCATACTTTTACTATTTAAAATATTATTAAGGATCTAACTGAAATGATAACAGAACTCAGGTTAGAATCTTGTGCCTCATTGCACCTATACAAGAACCTTGTGCCTCATTGCACCTATAATAAAAGAATCCAGGGAAATAAAAGGCCTCAGCTTGTCATCAATAATAGTTTGTCTTTCAGGGATAGCATCCATGAAATAAGCAAAATATATTGAAACAAATTACCACTGGCCAAACACTGTAAGTTTCTTTTGCCTCAGTAACTAGGATTCTAAGTGAAAGCAACCTTCAAAATTCTAGTAAACGCTCATATTTTCTCCATTCCAAAAAAAATCCTGAGTGGATTAGTTCTGGATATAGCAAAAGATTCAATTCTGTTTTGGAGTGGATCAAAGCTTATTTCTGGGAATCCTTAGTCAGATATACCAGTGGATTCCTATAGACTAACAGAAAGTTGGTTCAAGAATGACTAAGCAATTGAAACTGAAGAAGAGTTTACCTAAACATATTGATGTGACTACACAGAGAGCTCTGTAATGAGCACCGACTATTGCAAAAAATGTACAAAAGACCATAGCATTTTAAATGTAGATTTGTAGAGTATAGGCTTGTATAAATATTAACTGAAAGTCATAAACTGAAACATGCAAAATGCTAGTAAAACTAATTTCTTTATTTTCTTTTAAAAGCAAACCAAAATCCCTCTGTTTGGGCTAGATGCTGTAAAATTATGCTTTTAGGTGGTTGAAGGAAAATTACAAAACATAATAGAAAGTACTGTACAAGTACTTTGGAGTTTGAGAAGCCTCAGATTTGACATTCAGCTTTTTTTGTATACATTTTGTAGCCCTGAGATAGTTACTTATATACCTGAATCAATTTTCCCTGTAAATTCACAATGATTATGCATATTCCCACATGAATTTAGAAAGTATAAAATGAAATTAGATAAATTAAGTGTCTGGTATTATAGTAGGTGTGTCTTAAAATACAATACCCTTTTAAAATTTCTGTTTTACTTCTATCTGCTCTCTCAAAAAGTATTACTTCTTTACAAAAGAAGTGTAATGCACAGAAAAAATTAGTTATCAGATGCATATGTATAAGAAAGGAGACTATTTAATGAATTTATATCTCCATTTCACATAAATTATCTCTCAGAATTAATGAAAGAACTCATAGATGACAGCACCAATGCACATAGCACTTGAATGATAATCATTGAGGAATCATGGTTAATGTAGATCGGGGATAATAAAGGTAGTTCCCATTTCCAATTATTGAAAGAATAATTAGGGTTGGATCATGATACAAAGAGTTGGTGTTTCTATGCCTGGGTTACACAATAATTCTGAGAAACAGAATTTCTTTGACCATGGTGTTAACACATTTACAGTGCAGGACTAAGCCACATACTTTAAACAAAAGACATGTAAACCTCCATATGGTAGTCTGTTCAAATTCTATGAAGATTTCACCTACTAATAATAGTAGGTGGGAACTGTTTGGATGAACAGAGGCAAGATGGCGCACTTTGGGGTTCTTCATCACCAACTTTTCCCGCCCGGGCGAAATTGCAGCCGGCGCCCCGGAAGGTGCAGACCTACCGGGCATGCACCAGGTGATGTCAATCCAAAGAGACCAAGATTTACCTGGTTGCACCTGCGGAACGCCCCCCACACGCCCGTGCCCCACCTATTGCCCTCCCACTCCCAGAAAAGCCGCTCCAGGCGGACCCACAGCGCGGACTTCCCAGCCCCCTACTCCTGTGGGGACTGCATTAGGAACTCCGCCAGAGAGCTCCACTGGGGGTCTCTCTTGGTCTCCTTTGCTGGAGGCGGACAGACCTCTCCCTACCCACCTTCTTCCCTGAAGCTAGGTGACCAAAAATAAATTTGCAGTTTTGCTCCTAGCCTTGCCTACTGGCTGGTTCTTTTGTGCCCGCTCTGGTGGTCTTAGAAAAACAAATCAGGAACATTTATTTAGGAATAATGAGCTGGATAACCTGTGCTTGTGAAAGCATCCTGTGTGTTATCATCGTTGTGCAAATATGCAAAGATGACTTCCAGTCAGCATTAGGGAGTACATGATTATCCCTTTGCTGTGTTGGACGTTGCTCATTTCTTCTTTTATTTTTTTTCTAGTCCATAGGAGACATGATCTGGATAAATAAACTGCATTGATCTACATATAAAGTTCTTCCTAAGAATCTGGCCTTTAACCTTGGCCTTATTTGTACAGCACTCAAATCAACTGACCTAGGAAATTACAGGCATCATTGAATATTGCTCACAGGATTTACAGCATTTTCCTATACAGGGCTGTAGGAAACTCCATGATTGATATCACGTTACTACTCATGAGCAAGACTCTAGCCAGATGTTAGGGATTTGAGTCTTCCTTCATCACTTACTAGCTGTGTGACCTATGCAAACTGCTTAACTGCTGATTGCCTCAATTTCCCCATCAGTAAAATGCGGACAATGAGAGTACCTACTTCATGAAGTTCTATGAGGATTAAATGAGTTAAAATTTGTAGACAACTTAAAACCATACATTACACCTCCAAATAAATGCTTGTGAAATAAATATTTAATTAAAATAAGACTGTTAACTGACTTAGAGCTGGTCTTTTGAAGAAAGCCAGTTTCATTTATAATTGGGAATGAAAGATCAAATATAATCTATTCAATGCTTAGAATAGCATAAAAGTATCATAGACATATACTATTTACTCATATCTATGAATGTTTAAAAGAAAATGTGTCCATAATTATAATATTAAAATCTTGTAAGAGCCACAGTATACTGTGACCTTGTTTTAATTAACAATGTAATGTTAGAGCTTAATAACTCTCTCTCACTGATAGAAAATGTGATGTAGATTTCACAAAGAGCATCAAGAGCCATGTGTCTTCTCTGTCACATTGTAATAATGGTGATAATGTTAGAACACATTTGTCTAGCATTATAACTTTGCAGAAACCAACCGATCTTTCAGTTAATCTTTTATAATGGTCCTTGGTGGTAGATAGTGATGAAGCAGGAGACAACCAAATGCTTAGGCAAATAGGCAAGGGTCCCCAGAGAACCTCCGACCCACCCAGGTCATTATGCACAGGGGACTTGCCCAAACATGCCCATGGTGCAAAATTCCATCCCTTAACAAATGTGCAGTAAGGGAAATAAATCAGTGTGGAGTGGCTCAGACTAAGGACCCACATATGCACTAGAAGAATGGGGTGGAGCCACTGGGAATTCACTCCCTATGCAGGGGAGAAGCCTGGCCTCTTCAACTTGTGTACGGTGGCCTGGTATTCAATTTGTGAGGTGGAAACCTGCATGCAGGAACCTTCTCTTTGTTGAGAGCTTTCCTTTCACTTAATAAATCCTACCTTCTTCACCTTTCAATGTGTCCATGTACCTAGTTTGCCTTGGTTGTGAGACAATGACCACAGGCATGCTCACACGACAGATGGGTGAATGGCAGCTCCCTGCCCCACCCTCCTTCCCAGCAGGGGAGCATAGCCATGTCTGCCAAATGTGCATATGGCACCCAATGGCCACACAGGGCAGGACTGAGCCACAGCCAATGTCCAGGCCGCAGCTGACCCGTGTTCCCCACCATGCATTCACGGAGTCTTTCCATTCCCTGTCCCCCAGCTGAGGCGTCCAATTCGGTTGGATAGCAATTAAAAGTTTCTCTCCCTGTTGGAAAAATCCATTTGCATAGGAATAAGAGGTTTTTTCCCCCAGGCATCTTCTCCACCAGCACTTACGCTGTTTTTATTTCTCCACCCTGTCAGGAGTTAACTAGAGAATTTTATGCTAGAGAATTTCTCTTGAAAAGTGTCTTATTAGACCAGTACCCCAATTCACAGGACACCATTTTTCTCTTCCTTATTTGAGAAGGACCCAATCCCACAGCTTCACCTTAGCACTTGGCTTATTGATAAAGAGTCAACAGCCAGTCTGGTGAGGGACACCTGGGACTTGAGTCCATGCACACCACCCCCCCACCTCCCGGGGCAGTTCTTTATTCCCAAACTCAATTCCAAGATTTGGGTCAAAGCCCTAGGAAAGAAAATTGGATCTGAGGGATCCAGAGGCAGATGACAATGAAGGTTAAAAGGCACAGTGCAGGTGAGCATGACGAATTCTTGCCAATTAAGCCAAGCCTCCTGTTTCATGGATAGAGGTCATGTTAGTAACCATGGCTTAAATGAAGTGCAGGGAACTCAAAGGCTACTGACAGCAGGGACAAAGTCAGTGCATGAGTCAAAATGGATAATCCCATCCACTAGGCCCTGTTAGCATGGGTGAAAGCTACATTGGCACCCATGGGTGGCACCCTGTCAAGATCTCTGGGACCTGGGAACATAAGGACAGAAGAAGAAAAGAGGGTTTTTTCCTTCTTTCCCTCATGAACCGTGGTATTTTCTAGGAAGAGAAAGGAACCAGGGACACCTTGCTCCCCTCTTTCTAGATGAGGGGCCATTAATCTTCAGTCTTTACTCCTTTCAAATGCATCTTGAAATCTGGGACTCCTTTGAAAACAAACATCTTCTTATTTCCTTTTTCCTCCTCTGTCCTCTCTTTACAGATGGGTAATTGTGTCCCCGTACTACAGGACACTCCCCTTGGATGCATTCTTCACACTGAGAAAAGTTAACTTCCCAAACCTTAAACTGGTTGGTCTTAAGCTGTAGCCAAGCTGGTGCGCATTGCATGTCTTAATTGAGGCTTGTTGGTGTCATTTGTTGAGGTTGCTTTTGATCGAGTTCAAAAGCCAAAAATATTGGCCACTTGGGATGGCTAAAGTAAGGTAATAAGGGATTTAAAGGGATTTTTTAAAAGAGTGCTCAGCTTAATTAAAAGTGGATATCCAAATTATAGGTATATTTTAAAGATCTTTATGTTTTTTCTCTTCTTGGACTTTGTTTTGCTGGAAAAAGTTGTTTGGTTTTTTTTTTCTCAGTCAATTGAATTACTTTTCTCCAACTTGTCTTGCCACTCTTAATGCACCCATGAGAGGCCCTAAGGTAATTTCTGATGGCCTGACACTCCTTGGGAAAAAGAGAAAAGGACCACAGATTCCATTTTGGGAGAAATATCTATTTTCCTTATTGAACTCCAGGAGTTAGAGGTGAATAAGTCCCTCTCAAAGTCTGTTTTTATCTTCCAGCTATACCTGTTTATTAGGCCCTAGAAACTACATGTTTTCCTAGCCCTGCTCTTAAAGGGCAACATCCAGAGGCCAATAAACTATTAGAAGACTGGCAAACTAAAAATATTATAACTACTGGATCTTCTTCTATTTGTGTAGTTATATATGTGTTGTGTGTGATGTCTATAAAAAATGAGCTCTAATTAATTGGCTTAAAGAAAAATACTTTTCTGAAGGAAAAGTAAAAGCTGTAATGCCTTTCAGTTCATGTGACTTTAATCTTTGAGAAATAAAAAGTCTTAAAGATTGTTGGTAAAACACAGATGTCATTAAAATGTAAATAGGTAGTCTAAATTATGCAAGTTAGATACTAGGTTTGCTAAATGTTTTAAGATTGTAAACTGCTTCTTTGGTCTTTGAAAACTGTTCGACTTGCCTACCTTACCAACTTGGTAAAGCTTGAGGACATATGGAATTAACCACACCTTTCACTATGGTTGTAGGAGTCAAACTTTACTAATGCATAGTGTATAATTAAAACAACTTACTAGATTTTACACTAAAATTAAAAATTTTTAGGAGGTACTATTATAACATGTAATTCAGACCACTGAAAATAGATTTACATGCCAGGTGTGTAAGAAAATTAAAATGTATTTTTTAGTAAAAGATTATATAAAGGCATGGAAATGTACATTTTTGCCTAGGGTTAAAAGTTTGTTTTGAATTACATAAGATAAAACTATAAGTTTAAACAAGTTGTGGAAGGTTTCTAAAAATTTAATCTTGTAAAAAGAAATTCTGTGTGGACATTGGTTAAAGTTAAAAAGGATATTATTTTTCTGTGAACTGAACATTGGAATAAAAGCACAGCAGGTTTTTCTTAGAGAACTGATCTGCTCTTTCACAAACATTTATAAAGGGTTAGAAAAGTTTTATAAGAATCTCATCTCATGGTCAAATTGGTTAAGATTAAATAGAATTTTCTATAAGGTTTCATAAAAAAGTTGGAGTTGACATTAATAATAAACTAATGCAAGGGTGAAATTTGACTTTCTCTCCATTGTACAAGATTTTCATGTAATAGTAAAGGATAATGAAAATATTTCACTTGCCTGACAGATAGACTGCCAAGGAAAACAAAAAGAAGACAGGAGACAAATTGTTTGAAAAGCTGTCTTCCCTCATAATGAGTAAAGGTTTTTGGCCTTGTTTTAAAATTTCTGAGTCATCATTTTGGCAAAATAAATAACATGGTAATCTGGAATTATATTTCATAATATCAAGTGTTTTATACCTCAGACATATTTAACGGGCTTCCAAAAATCAAACTTCAGTTTCAAGTTTGTCTTTCCTGAGCCCTAGCTTTTGAATGCTGTAGAGGGCCCCTAGAGCATCCAGAAGAGAAGTAAACAGGATTATCTGAGATGTTTAGGTACATGGGATTGCCAAAATGATTTTTAATCTTCTTCAGATTATATTTTAGTGAATAATGTTATGTTTCAAAATTATATGGGATTTCTAAAACTCTCATGTCTGAGTATATGCTATCAATCGTAATTAGGGTTGTTAAGTTGTTATAAACCACATAACCAAATTTCTTTGTCAGTTGTTTCTAACTGTAACTACCCTGGACATTTTGTTATTCACAGATAATTGTTGTCTTGTTTTAATTCTCTTCAAAAGATGGTTTATAATCATCTATAGAACTTTGACAGGTGCTCTCAAATGCAGCTTTCTGATAACTTTGGAGATTGTGGCTTTGGAATAAAGAAAAAAAAAATGTAGAGGACTCATGAGGAGCTGAAATGTTCCTGAATAACAAGCAGAATAATAATGAAATGGATGGAATTAATAAATAACTGAAGTAATCTTTTTTTAACTTTTGCTTAAAACATTGCTGATCCTCGTTTTGTTTCTTGGAGTGAAGGAAATTTTTATGTTGAGCTACTTACAGTCTTTAATAATTGAGTAAGGTAAACTCTGTGAACAAAATTTGGAGCATGTTTGTCTCTCTGCCTGATTCTTCTAGAATCTATAGACTATCTTTGAGTATTCTTCACTTATAGCAATATGGTTATTTGTATAAGTGCAATAAGAGTCAATTTTCTTTTGCAACTGGATGCAATTGGAGAAACTGGTTGCTTTACCAAGGCTTTGACTGGAAGGTATGCTTCATTTTAAGGAATCAAGTTCGACTTGCAGAGCTGATAAAAGCCCCTTGGGAAAACGGGCCTCATACCTTGTCTACACAGTCCCTGTGCAGAGTTCCTAACCTGTGGTGAATAAAGAATGCCACTTTCTAACAGGACCAGGAACCCCACGTTCTTGGAACTTCAAGAAGAGAGGAATTCACCCAACTCATAGTATTTGAGGGTATAAACCCATGGTTGGGCTCGGCTTTAAAAAGTCCTACATGAGCTTCCTTGTGGAACAGTTTTATCAAAGCAAATTTTAAAAGCCTATATAAAAATAATTATTCTTGATGCACTTTATGCAAATAATCAGGCCAAGTATAAGACTAAAGTTTATTTTGCAAACAACACAGTCCTATTATGATTTGTTTTTAACAAAAATGAGGACTAGAGAGAGAAATTATGTTTCAAAACTTGTCATACATTTGTCATTAAATTCTAGACTCATTAGTTGTTTTTAAGTTTTTTGCCTACTTTTTATACTAACCCTGCTTATTCCCATGAACCAACTAGCTATCTCCGTCTGCAGCTCAGAAGAAACAAAAAGGGATGGGTAATATAAAAATCTAAATCAATATTCTAGTTCTGGGCAATTATCCTGCAAATCCTCCCAGGTGATAGGAATAAATAGGGTGCCCATAACCTAGAGGTTTCTTTGTTTGGGAAAATAGGACCAAAGGAACTAGCCTAAGTCAAGCTCCATGCACCCAAATCTTAGTAAGCATAACTATAGCCACCCAGTTATCTGGTTGTGTAGGCATCCTCCAGATTTTTTAGCTGTTCTTACCCCCCTCCTTGTTTAGTTTTGATCCATGTCTTCTAATAACTTAGTTTGTCTCTTCTTGCCTTCAGGCCATCGAACTCCAAATGATCATGTAACCACAGCTTCAAATGATGCCCCCATTTTTTTACCAGGGATCCTTAGATAGGCCTCTGATGGATATCTGACTGCCATTTTCTCAAAACAGTGTCCCTTGTCAGTAGCAAGTGGTCAGGATCAGTCTTCCTCCTTTTCCTTATCTTTATTCTAATGGTAGTTAAATGTACTTCTTTAGAGGAGGGAATGATAGAGGTAGGAGATAGCCAAATGCCTAAACAAATAGGGAAGGGTCCCCGGAGAACCTCCAATCCACTGATGTCATTGTGAACAGGGGCTTGCCTAAACATGCCCCCAGTGAAAAATTCCATCCCTTAACACATGTGCAGTAAGGGAAATCAGTCAATGTGCAGTGGTTCAGACTAACGGCCCGCATGCCCACTGGAAGAATGAGGTGGAGCCACCATCATTCCTTATGCAGGAGAGGAGCCTGGCCTCTTCAACTTGTGTGTAGTAGCCTGGTATTCAATTTGTGAGGTGAAAACTTACATGCAGGACCCCTCTCTTTGTTGAGAGCTTTCCTTTTGCTTATAAATTCTGCCCTCCTTATCTTTCAGTGTGTCCATGTGCCTATTTTTTCCTCATTGTGAGACAAGAACCCAGATTTAGCTTAACTAAGGAGCAAAAATCCTACATCGATAGAACAGATATTATTATTTATAATTCACAGATCAGAAAACTAAGGCCCAAAGAATTTAAGTAATTTGTGTGCCTAGGGTCACAATGTATCAGTTTAGGGCTCACGTCTCCTAAAGTGCCTTCAGATAGTGCCTAAGTCACGAGTCAAAACTTCTGTCATTCTCTTTCTCTGCATTCCTTTGAAAGAAAGCAGGAAGCAAATACCTCTTTCAAAATGAGGAAGCTCAGAGGTCTTCTGTTTACAGTCATGCAAGATGGGCACCATACAACTCTAGTTCGTGTCATGCACATAATGGCCTCTGTAAACAGTGCTTCCTGGGTTTTTGTACAGGGCACATCGTGCACATCCACATGAGCAATATATGAAGCAACTACTTTCACTCATCCAAATGCCTAAGTCAGAAGCAGGAAGCAGCAGCAGCAACAGAATTGACATCCTGATTTCCATTTCATTGTGTGGTTTCATAGTAAAGAAAGGAAAAAAAGAGGAAATCAGACAAAAGTAACTTTTAGAGAAAATCTGTCACTCAGGTTAAATTTTCTCTTACTTGAAATTCACCCTGTGTATATTCAATTGAATAGAATGACATTTGATTGAACTGACTGGGAAAGAAACTGACAAGATACATCCGGATTCAGGCTCTCAAATTTGGTTTATTGTTTAGTGCAGCAACCCCTGAAATTAAATGAACACATACAGGAGACTCATCATAATGCTATCTGTGGAATCCTGTTATAGGGAAACAGTGCTATTACAAAGTCCTCCCACAGTTAAACTCCCAAGATGGACTTGATTTTCTGCAAAATAGCACAATGGATTTAAGTGAGACTGGAGACTGGAGCTTACTTTTTCCTTTTTTTTTACTTAAATTAGAAATCTTGTAATTGGATTTTTAAAAAGCTTCTTGTGAAGTAATTATGTGTAATCTATTTTCAAGTATTCTTTCTGAGTAAACCTGTAAGAGATGGAAAGAGATATCTCATACCTTTCCTTTCTTAACTGCCACACAGTTCTCTTTGAAACTAGTTCCAATAATGAGTCATTTAAAATAGAAAATGGGCCTTTTTAGCTTTTGAAAACTTAATGGGAATCACGAGACAAGAAAAGGGGGCCTAATGTTTAGCCAGAGGTAAAATGTAGAGGGTTAAATGAGTTTCACATAGTATCATTAGAAATGCTATCAGAAATAATTAAGCCAACAAAATCTTAAGCATCTATTAGTGTTTAGACATAATGACAACATACATATGTAGCTGTCACAACAAAACAGCAAATAATTAAAAAAATTAATTTTGTAAGAGTTATCACAGAAGCAATTCACACACACATAAAAGCATTGAATATAAAAGGTGACCACTGCTGGGGGCATTTATAGTAAAATACTTGAAATGACTGACAGTGAAATAGCACTGAAATAGATTGTTTGTGTACTCCAGAAGAAAACATTTTAAAATGTAATTTGAGTGTGTTTCCTAATGCTTTCAAAGTAGAAAAGAAAATGTTTTCCATAAGAGTTCACCAACATACACTGACAACAGTGATTAGATAATATCCTTCTGCCATTTAACAATGCAGAAATTATGAGGAGTCATTTAATCCCTCAGATTGTTTAGCTGTGACACTTTTGATGTACAGTACAAGAGATTTAACTATCAGCCAGAAAACAAAAAGATTAACGCGACATTTGCACAGCGAATCACAATCACCATCATGCTCCATTTGCCAGACTATTCTCTAACAGCTGATATTCAGCATCTCTAAGTAAGGATAAGTTAGTCAATCAACAAAAATCAAACTCAGGTACTACCAAGTGTGTCTATGTAGTGTACATTAAATCCTGCAATGATTCCTCTAATAAGCAATGTCTTGGTTGCTTGCTGCATCCCAGGCACTATTACACAACAAGATAACTGAGAGGAAGAGATTAGGCTTGCAGAAGTTAGAAAGACATCTAACAAATACGCAATTACAAAGGAAAGCAACAGGGTGTAGCAGCTAAGTCTGTCTATGGGGGTCAGGAGAGACTTGGCAGAGGCAGGCACTGTGAAAGAAAGCCATGGCATATTTTTCTCTGTCTCAAATCATTTCACCAAAAAAAGAGGATTTGGAAATGGATTCCAGATAATCACCTCATTGGCAACTTTAAATCTATGTAAAATATTTTCAATTCAAACTATTAAATGTCAGTCTCTCATACACACACACACACACACACACACACACACATATACATACACATATATATGAATATACATTGAGATTAAATATTTAACACCACTTACTCTTTGTTGAACCCTGATTTAAGTCCCTTTGGGGAGTTCGGCTTTGGGAAAACTTTCCTTCAAAACAATCTCACCAACAGTAATCTTGTAATAACATCTCAATGTTCATTCACTTAATGTTATGGTGGAAATATTAATTACTCAAGAGATTTTGATAATTTAAATTTAATTATATGAATAGAGAAAGGCCAGGGGAAGAAGCGGTAAAGTCCAACCTCAGAGACAAATGAGAGGTTTGTAGGAGAACAGTGCATTTAAAGAACTATATAAAAGGACTTGGGTGTGATGGGTTAGTAGCACAGGCACAATGTATATGAAGAAGTGGACAGAGGCAAGATAATGGAATGCCATTTATGTTTGATACAGAGTATAGGTTCCATATGAGGATAATGGGGAGCCATGAAAGAATTTTAAATTGATGTATATAAAAATCACATTAGGCCTAAGAACATTTTTCAGATAAAAAAGCAAATTATGTATTTAAAGGGAATGAAACTAGCATAAAATCACTACTGGTAAGTAATTGGAAAAAAAAAAAAAAGATCCAATTCTTCATCTTTTTCAATATCTAAGCTTGCAGTGTGACTTTGCAGCAACTTCCATTAAGAAGTGGAGTCTCTCCACTTCAGGAATATGAGCTGGCCCTGCTTTAAAAGATAGAATGTGGCCAAAGTAATGGTGTGCCAGTTCTGAACCTGCACCTCCTGATATTCATTTTGTCAGATCCCTGCTTTTGCTATGAGAACATGCCATACTAGCTTGCTGGAGGATCAGACGCCACTTTGTTCTCAAGGCAAGTTCTTCCAGCTAAGACCATCCTAGACCAGTTTTCAGCCAGATACTCTCAATACATTTGAGAAAATCTAGACAAACTCAGCAGAACTGCCTGCACAACCACAGATACGAATACATACAGGAGTGAGTCCAGCCAAGACCAGCAGAACCTCCTAGCTGATCCACAAACTGGGGAGCAATCACAGATTCTTATTGTTTTATGCCATCATGTTTTGGGGTGGCATGTTTCTTAGCAGTAGGTAACTGCTATACCACCTTAACAAATCTTCCCTGATCCATTATGGGTAAACACAAAGATAGAAAATTGTACTTCCAAATGAAAATCAAACATAAACCCTTAGAATACAAACCAATTGGTGTCTTTCTTCTGAAAAATACTCAGGCAATACTGAGGTTCCTAATTATTAATATGATCTACCCTTATCAAAACAGTAAGCTTCTTTTTGGAGCATGTTCCTCCCTATTCTTCACAATCTCCCCATTTCACTTTTAGCCAATTCTCTCTCCAGTGCTGCCATGCAATTCCAGTGCTTCATGGAATTTTTCTGAAGATTCTTAAGCTACGTTGCTAAAAATTCAGTTTATTATCCCTCCCAGAAGTGTTATCATTTGAAAGAAAGGTAAACCTTACCACTTATATTTCATTCACAGCATCTAAAACAGTTTTTTGGTGCATAGTAGAAACACAAAAATATTTGTTAATGAATTAATGTATCTTTCTCCCTTATTACTCTTCCCTGTTAAAACTGTTCTCCACTTTCAAAACTATTTCTA
The DNA here is from genome assembly GCF_002776525.5 of Piliocolobus tephrosceles. Classification (NCBI taxonomy): domain Eukaryota; kingdom Metazoa; phylum Chordata; class Mammalia; order Primates; family Cercopithecidae; genus Piliocolobus; species Piliocolobus tephrosceles. The sequence continues at coordinate 58,904,304 of NC_045443.1, forward strand.
GTCTCTTTACTCCTCCCTAGATTCATAAACATTAGTCTATTTTACTTGCCCTCTGAGTCATGCTAAACCCTATATAGTATACTATAGCATGCTATAGCATGTATACTAACTCTCTACCTTTGACTACTACAGATGTTAAAATCCTGGCTCTGCTACTGACTATATGTGACACTAGAGAAATTACCTATCCTTTCTATGCCCCAATTTTCTTATTACAAAATGGTAATAAAAATATTGCCTGTCTCGAGTAAATGTAAATTAAATAATATATGTAAAATACACAGAAAGAACTTGTGACAGAGTTAAGTACTCAAAAGAGGCTAGCCATTTTTTAAATCTTGCCTATCTTCTTACAAAGATGATGCCAGCTATTCATTTTCACCCTTACTCTGTCCAGATTGCAACACTGATGGACAGTGACACATCTCTACCCATTAAACGCTCCATATTGTGCCTTTACTATCTTTTGAGCTCTCAATACCTAGAATCACCAAAGTTTGTTTCTGATATTTTCTGCTCTCATTGGGAAGAGCAGAAAACCCAGGTCTATCCCTTCTAAGCTCAACAGATAAATCTTGTCTTCTGAAGACCTGTGTATGTCATTCTCTCAGCCCACAGGCCCTTAAGCATTATTTCCCTTGGCCCCACTTTTGAATTTCTCTCTAGTTTCTCTCATCCTTGTTCATTTATCTCATTGAACAGAAGTATATATTCCTTCTCACACTAACACTTCCATTTAATATTCTCATCATCACCTATTTCTTCTTCCTCCAGGATGTTGATCTATTCCCTTTTTAAATCAATTTCTCTTTCTCCACTGACTGTTTGCCCTTGGCCAAATAAACTCTTCTGGCCTCTCCTGCCAGGAAAATATTTTTACTTAGTCTGCCACTAAGATTACTCGTTTGTTTTCCTTTCAGCTACACAATTCTTAAAAATAGATGATTTAAATATAACACCTGCACACGTTTCTCTTATTTAGCACATGTAGCAGCTGGCCTCAAACCCTTTTATGTCATATATGATATGAATATATCATTTTCCACCAACATGATTTTTATGCAATGGAAGAGCACATAGAACTGTCATATCTTTTGCAATGAAAGAACCACCATTTAATAAATAGTTACCATTAGATTCTGCGCTAAACTCCTTGAATGTATTAACTCATTGAATCTTCACAACAATCCTATAAGGTAGACAATGAAAGCATTTCCATTTTACAAATAAATAAGGATGCTGAACTTAATTTTTTTCTCATTTATCTGTTTATGATCTTGGAGCTACAACTTAACTAAACCTCAGTAGCTCAGGCACAAACTTAATCACCTATGTGCTAATCATTACTCTGATGATTGCTCTTTGACCCATGAGCTATCATACTATGAACACTACTCTGTTGAAGGTCACCAAAGGCCTAACTCAAAGTGCTTCTTCCCTGTTCTAACCCCATAAGATTTCCTATGGAACTTCTTCCTTATTCTGCATACATTACATATTGCTTTCCGTCTAAATATGGATACCCCTTCCTTCTTGGATTACTGTATTTTACTCCTACACTTTTTATCTCTGTTTTTTCCTGCCTCCTCTTTTGCAGAATAGACACACATACTGTTATTTCTCTCATATTAAGAAGGTTACATTCCTTTTAAATTCTGCTTCATTGGTATAGCCACTACCTTACTTTTCTTTTTCACTTCCCATTGAAAAAGAAGTCTATATGTGCTAGTTCCACTTTCAAATTTCCCATTCACTCCCCAACCCACCGAATCTCAATTCTACAAGCATTCCATTGAAACTGCTCTTTCCAAGGCCAACAATAATCTCTAATTACAAATCCAATAAAACCTGTTCAGTTCTTATCTAACATGATCTGTCTAAATGTTTCATTGGCACTTTAAACTCAATAGACTTAAAAAATGAACTCATTGTTTTCACCACCTGCCTCTCACCCTGCTTTAGCTCCAAGTTTTTCTCTCACGTTTAGCTTAATTTCTATTATTCCATTTTAGTAGGCTCAGGACCTCCTGTAGTATTCTTCCTCATCTTCCTTTCATTCATTAATCATTTCACCTATCTCATTTCAACCTTGGCAAAAACCTTCATTAGAGGCTCTTAATTCTGGATGCATGCTAGAATCACCTAGGGAACTGTTTTAGAAATACCTACACACAGACCCTAATCCCAGACCAATTTAGAGAATCTCAGACAGTTAGTTGGGCATAGACATATTCTAAGGCTTCTCAAGTAATTGAAATTGCAACCAGGATTGAGAGTCATGTTTCATACTTTCGTCAGTCATATAGTCCAAACTCAGACTCTCAACAGCTCTCTCCTAGATTATTTTAATCCTTTCTAATTTCTTTGCATGCCCACAACCTCTCTTCTTTGAGATTTTCAAACACATTTTTGCTAAAATCTGTAAAATACAGCTTTACGGAACATGCATTGCCCTGCCATGTTCACATAACTTCTAGAATAAAATTTAATTGCTTTGCATAACAAATAAGCTCATCCGGGAAAATGCTTAAGGTATGGTGCAGACCATTTAGCAACTTGCAATATATTGGAGAAAAACAAATACAAAAAAATCAAAATAAATACAAAATTCTCACAAATCTTCTATGTACCCACTTTCCCATTGGTTAGCATGGTGCCATAAAAACAGAGGGCATGGAGAAAACATTTTTTGAAATAATTTGAAAGGCCATTTTTAAGACTAAGCTTCAGTTAACCCCAAAATTCAATCTAGATAAACATGCTTGTGCCTAGTAGGAATTCAATAATTGTCAGTTAATTGTCATATAATTGTACTACCTTTCCCAAACTCACACAGTGCAAATCAAAGCAATGAGAAAGAAATCTGCAAGAAATCTAAATATATTTATTTCAATGTTTTCTTCCCAAAGCATTATATATACAAAACAAGGACAGAAAGGAAGGGAGGGAGTGAGGGAAGGAGGGAAGGAGGGAAGGAAAGGTAGGAAGGAAAAAGAAAGACCCTTACTTTGATAGAAATAGTAACGTTCTACCATGAGTGCTCTATTTGGGTAGCAGGGACAGAAGATACTCAGTATATGTCTCTCACAACTTTTCACTTTCTCTAAGCATTGTGTCTGGTATCATCCTAATTCTGCCCATCAAATTAGTGAGTCAAAGTGAGAAAGGGCTGGATAATGAACAAATACAATTTGATTTCTTTGTTTCTTTGCATATATTGCCCTTTCATATGGATGCATTATCTATGAATTGAGAAAATCATAAAAACTTTGAAAAGATCAAGTCTCAATCACTCAATTAATTACTATGCTATTAGCAATTATTATCGAAAGTCACAGTTGAATAGTATAGCATTGGTTGTAAATAGCGCAAGTATTGTTGAGGGAAATAAGAACAAAATAAAAATTTCTTTTTATTTTAATCATAGATGCAAATTCTCAGATATCTTCCTACCCATTAATAACAATAGCATATTTGAAATCACTTATAGTACACGCTGATGTTAAAACTGGAAGTTTCTATTGTGTTAAGGCAACAAGAGTATATAAAAAATAAAGTAAAATAAAGCTATAGGATATTATTCCAAAAATAGAGGACTTCAAAAGAATTATCACAAATCAGTTACTCATTGGACCATACTCTCACACTGTAATCTCATCCATGTTCCAGGATATTACAACGGATGGATACCAAGATAAGGATTACACACACACACACACACACTCATGTGACAACCGGTGAGATCTGAATTAGGTCTGTATTGAGTTAATAGTATTACATCAATGTCAATTTCCTGGTTTTGACAATGTTATATGATTTTGTAAAATGTTGTCACTGGATAAGATGGGGGAAGTTTTCAAAGAAACCCTCTGTGCTTTTTCTTGTAGCTTCCTGTGAGTCTTAATCTACTTAAAAATAAAAAGCTTAAAAAATTTTTTAAAGGTTAAATTATAGTCATATTTGTGATTTTAATACCTTAATACATATTTTGAAAGATAAACAGGTCATTATCTTTAACAATTTTCATAAAATACATTTTACATATTGCTAGCAAATTATGCCAGTTGTACTCACAGCCAAAATGGGCAAGTAGCACACGTGTTAAGCATATCTATTTCAACTGTATCCTAGCAAAGAAGCATTCATATATTGGAACCTTGTGTAAATGGCAAGATATGCCATGGATCTTTACTAAAAAAAAAGATTGAAGAATTTATGTCATCTTCCCCAGGAATTCAGAGTTTTCCCTGGATAATAACTGAAATGCTTTTAAAATAAAACACAGAAAACAGATCTATAAATGTAATTTATGAAAGACAGTTCATTTTATATCCCAATTTTATTCACCTTTTCTGAATAGTCACAACATTAATCTACTGGGGATAATCTAGTTAGTATATTTGAAATTCCACGTATTTTTTCTATTATATGCATGTATTACACTTGTATATAATACAGAGTTTCCAGTGTTGATTTAAAGAACATAGTTTAAAAAATGAGAAGCATGATCTATAATCTCAAATCTCAAACAAACCTAGGACAAATTCATAATTTTCAAAAAGTATAGCTTTTCACTTGGTTACAAAGAAATCAATGATATTCTAATTGATGCAGAAATTCCAGGACAACTGTTTTTCTTTTAAATATAATTTTATATAGTCTTGAGCCATTGTGAAAATCCACTCAAAGCCATCTAATTCATTTTATGCATGATTAAAATGGAGGCAGAAAGTCATTTCATTCCATGAACTTATGAGACAGTGGATTTTAGTTCAATGTGAGATGTATACTTTTCAGATTTTATTTTTAACCAATTTTACATTTTTAGTTGCTCGTGCCAGGAAAGTGTCTGAGTAGTGTACTGGTCTTTGAATATTGTCACAAACTAATAGACCAAAGTTCCCCAGGATATATGGGCCTCCATCCTGGAAACCAACGTATGTCTAACTGACCATACCAGTGAGTTTTTAGAATACAAGATATTTCCATACCTTCTTCCATACCACCTTCCATGATGGAAATTCTAACAGGACAATTTATGAAGCATCTTCTGAGTAGTCTAAAATGAGTAAAACACAGAAATCCCTCTCTTTGCATTCCTTCAAACTATAGGTTTACACAATATTGTTATAGAATGGCTACACAATTTTCTTTCTTCTCTCCCTTCATATCACAAATGAAATAAAACAAATGTAGTATAAAATTATACATTCTATAACTTAGGGAAAAAAAAGTACATACATGTTTAAGGCCTTTAAATATTTATGACTTTCCTGTAGAACCAAAACCACAAATGTTAAAATGGCTACAAAAATGTCACAAAATATTGGCCTAACAAATTGTTTGAATAGGAAAACTGTAAGCAAATATTTATAAATTTGAGACTGAGGAAAATGAACAATTTCTTCTATCAACAGATTGAACAAATATATAAGCATTCAAACAGTCACTGGGATCAAGCAAAAGAAAGTCTTTTAAAATGAGATAGGACAGTTTTTTTAAAAAATACTAGAAGAAATCTAAGTGAATAATGTTCAAGCTAAGCAATCAGAAACTCACATGCATCCCTGTCAATTTTGTTGGAACTGAAGGCTATCCAGTAACTTGACTGCTCACTGCTGATTTCTGTGAAGGGAATAAGTAAACATAAAAAATTAAAGAAAAGTTCACTTAAAAAAAAACAGAAAGGGAGAGTGCTCTAGAGGTACAAAGTATTACATAATGAAAATGGTAATCCAGTTCTAAGTACTACATATTTGACAAAGAGCTTCAGGAGGGTGTTGTTAGCCTTAGGGAAATATGTCAGCTTGTCTATACATTCTTATATGATTGATTTATTCAGATAACTATTACTTGCCAATGTTATTACCAATGGATATATATTTCCATTCCTTTAACAAAAGCAACTTTAAGATGTTAAAACATGTAGGCTTTCCGAGCTCCAAGATTAGGATATAAATAAAATTGTCTCAGTCTACACCATGCCAGAGGAAAAGTTCTCAAAGGAAATGTCATTAAAGCCATGTGTAGTCCCACTAGCAAATGAACACATCCAGGACAGAAGGACAGTGCACTTGGGATACAGCTTGCAGAAACAAGAAAAGCAGTCACATCTGGAGCCAATAACTCAAAAGGTGACTGTCTCTGACATCACCCTGAAAAAAACAACTCTTCACCAGCTCCGCAGACAGCGACTTCAAATTCTTTTAACAATTTACAAGTGGAACACAGTTCAAATCTGCTGAAATCTTCATGACATAGAAGTTCATGTCTGACTTTTAAAAAGTCTTGATTTCAAGAAGAGGCCATGAAATCCCTTGGAAATAGACTCTTGAGCGCCTCTTTCAAGTGGTATAAAAATCTTCAAGATCACCTCAGGAGTTAATTTTCTATGCGTATGTTCAATGTCATCAGCCTTGAGGATCACTTGATTTCTCCTGGGTTAATGAGTTACCTACAAAGGAAGAAGAAAATATAGTCAACATTTCATAACATACTGATAATCTTAAAACTAAACACAATTCAAAATCAATTGGTAACTCAAAATGCTGGTGTTTGCTATTCAAATACATTGCTTGATTTTAAAGGACTACCAGATGCAGGTATTTCTACCATATAAAAATATACTTTTTTTCTCATTATCATCTCACAATATTTTTAGAGTCACTTGCACAATTATCCAAATGAATACTACTGTGGCTGGAATTATCCCAACTGGTGACAACAATATCCCTCTCAGACCCAGAGAGTGATTCTGGAATCCTTGTTTTTTTTTGCATAGGCTTAGTGGCCATAGCCTAAATATCATAAACACATCACACTAGGCCTCAGTGAAGAAAGACCTTTGTTCCCAACAAAATAGCCACATCGTATTCTCAAAAAGCCCTTGGGGATTGGCTCCATAAAGTTCATTTCTGAAATAGTTTAAAAATTGAGGGCTTATTTGAGTCAATTATATTTTGAAAAAATATCTGTTTATGGGGGACAAAAATATGTGGGGAGAGAAACAATAAGGAATAGAAAAATGTTGTACCAAATGTTAAAGTTGCCCCAAATTTTTCATAAAATTGGTAAGAACATACTATTAATGCTATTTTAAGTATCACTCGGAAACATTCATACTAACTTCACACCTACCAAAGTCCAAAGACCATTTGTATACAGGAAAAAAGAATAATAAACAGACAGAATACCTGATACATATATACATACATATCTATATATGCATAAATACAGAGGAAAACACACAGAGAGAGGGAGGAGAGCGGGAGAGGAGGGAGGGAGAAGGAGGGGAGAGGAAAACAGATTACTGACACAGCAGAAATTGAGAGATTTCTTCTGTGTCAATAAATTTCTAATTCTACTCTAGTATCAGGCAGGGTATTTAGAGAATTACCTAACAGTTCTTTTCTAGGAATGGCTAAAATGAAAAGCGATTTTAAAAAATTATTGTTGAAACTTTGATTTTATTCTGTTAAGTGATATTGTTACTTGTCCTTTGAAAAACATTACAAAAGTCTTTGGTTTCATTGTTTTCTGATCAATTATAAAAAAAGAATATATTAAACAAAATAATAAGCTAGTTCTAGACTTTGCTATGGTTGGTCTCAAATTATATTACCAAAGGGAGATGCCACAAAAGGCAGAAATGTGTTTTCATGCATGGAGGCAGTCATCTTATTTCTGTCTCAGTGGTCTGCTAGCACTCCCAAGGAAGGAGTCCTTTGCCTATGTATCTGAAGTATCTTACTTCCCAACCGTGGAAGAAGTTGAACTGAGGATGGAGGGTTGGAAACACATGAAGAGCCTACTGAATCTCTGAGACTCTGGGAGCAGGAGATATCTTAGGCGTAGCAGTGATCTCATTATCAATTATCAATTATCAATCTGCCTGCCATTCAGGAGTCATCATATACAATTTCTGTGAAGGACTTCCAAATTGAGTATGAACGTGGCCCATAGTTTCAAAACTAATGCTGAAAAGACAAGAAAAGAGAGAGGAAGATATATGTGTGTGTGTAAAAGACGGAGAGAGGAAATTGAGAGAGAATAAATGGTTTAGCCTCTGCTGCGGCTTGGTACAGCCACATGGAGAAACATGGCGGAAATGAACTGGATGAACATGGTGCCATGACTCTATGATCGCAAGAGACATGTCCTCTTGATCCACTCCAAGCTCAGGTTCTAAGTAATCTATCAGTGAGTGTAACAGATGCATTCCTATATCTTCATTTCAAGCTAAATATTTGACTCTACTGGTTTATATAAAGTAGAGAAATGATCCTCTCAACTATTTATATATTAAAACTTTATTCTTATATAATTTTGAAAATAAACATCTAAATTAAAAGTATAGTACAAAAGGCTTATGAAACTAAAACAAATCTTTCTCCATTTCTGTAGAGAAAAAAATATATATATACACACATAAACATATAAACACATATAAATAAGGAGGTTACCCATATCCTCAAAAACATCATAAATATACATTTTTATGATGATATCTTTCTATCAGCTAACATAATTGCTAGAGAAACAAAATTTAAACATGACTAAAATAAGTAATTGTCTAAATACACATGGATTACAGCATAATTAAAGCAACCTATTCTCACACCTAACTTTTACACAATATTCCTGGATTACTAATTTTAAAAATATCCTAGCATATATTATGAGATGAATAATAGGATATAAATCATTTCTAATATTAGATGAAATTATACAATCTAATACTTGATTCTTTTTATTATTATTTGATTTTGATAAGAGGACACATGGTGGTTCGGCATCAAGAGCCCTGTATTTAGGCCAGAATGGCAGTACTGCCATGAAGATCAAGTATTATAATATTATTCAACACCTAGTTTTGTCAACACTGAACAACTATAAAAATAAAAGGTCTGGATTTTAGGAGGGATTTTTTTTTTTTCTTTTGAACGTATAAATCTTTAACAAAAGAGCCACTGAAAGTAGAATGAAAGAATCACACTGTTAAATAAAGTTTAGCCTAAAGCTTCTTCCTTACATATTTTAAGTTTGACCTAAAGCTATCTCTGTACATCATAAACTGTAACCTAAATAGAGGTATAAACACACTGTAAGCTACTCTTACGCCAATCACCAAGTTTTGGCCAGTCAAAGGTAGCCAAACTGTTCAAGCTGTGTTCAAATAAGGCAGATGCTGAGCTGTAACCAATCTGGCTGTTTCTATACCTCACTTCTGTTTTCTGTATGTTACTTTCCTTTTTCTGTCTATGAATCTTCTGCCACGTGTCTATGCCGGAGTCTCTGAGCCTACTCTTGGGAGACTGCCTGAATCACAAATTGTTCTTTGCTCAATTTAATTCGGCTAAAGTTTTTCTTTAAACAACACTAACATTCATGCAAGTTTAGAGAACTACATTGAAGGAATTAAAGCCTAACTAATGACTCATCCTTTTCAACACAAAATAAAGATGAACATGTATAAATATCTACCAGCACCCTCCCTGACAATCTCAAGGTTTGCACTAAACAAGATTGGAAAACCAAAGGTTTAGAAATATATAGGAAAATGATTCTAAATATAGGTACATTATCACCAAGTAAAAAAGCTTACTATGCAAGGTCCAAATACTATTTGTAGATAAAATTATTACCTAAAATTAAACAAAAAAAAATCAACCTTTTATCATTTGTATGCTTATTTTAAATAAATCTGAGTGACGCGAGTTTAAATTCTGGCATGCTAGTGGGGGAAACATATTTTAAATGTCATTTTACCTTTTATAGACTCTAAACTGGAACATCTTAATATGCAAGATTTGCTTAAGCAATATTTATACAATCCAACATTTTATAAAGTAAAAGTAATCGTTAATATGCCAAATTAAGCATTGCCATATTTTTAGAACTTAAATAACATTCTTTCATTCAAATCGTATTTTTTGGAAGAGGCCAAGCACTAAGTTTTACCTTCTAAGGAAGATTTTTGGCAAGTTTTCAGTAACTAAAAGCAGGAGGTTGCAATAAAATCAGTTTTACAGGATGGGAAATAGCATTTGCTACCATGATTGCACACTATCTTCTTGTTCTGAGGGCAATAGATATAAAATACTGCATGAGGGAGAGAAATGGCCCTACGATTGTTATGGTTATGCCTTGAGCTTCATGCGCTATAATCACTACCTCAGTAAATTTGCCTTTCCAAAGGCAATATTTTACACAGCTGTTCTTTTTTACGCAAATCTTATTTGTGTGTGCCGCATACCAGCCAGTTTGGTAAGTGAAACTACTGGGCTGCTGAACACATATAAAATGCAGAAATTATAATAATAGCTTTTCTGTCACAAGCAGGAAGCTAGCCTAGTAGCAGTCAACCAGGATGAAGATGCTAGTCTGGTAACATTAAGCACAAAGTAGTAATTATTTAAGATTCAGGGCACCCACTTATCACAGACCAACAAAACAATTATAGGGCCCTGATTAGATTTCTAAATAACTCATGCTAAAATCATGTCTTTAAGTTTGTTCAACAATTTAAATTGAGAAAATAAAACCTGATTAATAACATATATGATTTAAGTGAAATTTGAAATTAGGTGAACTCAATTATTTATACTGTTTCCATTTTATTGTTTGAGTATTGTGAAATTTCCTCTGCCAATCTTCAAGTTAAAGTAAATTACAAAGTTGGAAGGAAATTCAAGAATCTATTCTGTCCTTTTACAAAATTCTTAAAATTCTTACAATCATTATATTGAAGTCTAAAATTCCTTCTTCCCCCTGTTCAAGTCCTGCTGACTAGGTTATCCACAGGAGATAATATATTATGGTGAGAGGCATAATAACAAATAGCTCAGACTTTGTTCGGCAGACTACCCAGGTTCAAATCCTTGCCTTATCACTTTCTAACACTATGGGGTTGAATACATTATTTAAACTCGCTGACCCTTGGCCTCCCTATGTGTAATATGCTATTTTGATTAAATCAGATAATCCAGACAAAGTGCTCGTCCCAGTAAATGCCTTTTCAATATTAGTAGATGGTAGAAGTAGAAATTCTCAAACAAGATACAAAAGGTGATACATAAGATACCTATTGGAGGGAGGTATTACTTCTTGTTTCTCTAAAAATACTGACTTAATTTTCTGTTGCTTACCGTGATTCATCTTGCAATTATTTCTTTTCTTGATCTTGTTACGTTAATAATAAAAGTCACATATTAAAAATGAAGCACTGGCCAGGCATGGTGGATCAGGCCTGTAATCGCAGTGCTTTATTTATTTATTTATTTATTTGAGACAGAGTCTCACTCTGTCGCCCAGGCTGGAGTGCAGGGGCGCGATCTCGGCTCACTGCAAGCTCCGCCTCCTGGGTTCATGCCATTCTCCTGCCTCAGCCTCCCAAGTAGCTAGGGACTATAGGCACCCATCACCACGCCCAGCTAATTTTTTTGTATTTTTTTTTTAGTAGAGACAGGGTTTCACCGTCTTAACCAGGATGGTCTCAATCTCCTGACCTCGTGATCCGCCCCCCTCGGCCTCCCAAAGTGCTGGGATTACAGGCATGAGCCACCGCGCCCGGCCAATCCCACTGCTTTAAAAGGCTGAGGCAGTTGGATTGCTTGAGGCCAGGATTTTGAGACTAGGCTGGGTAACATGGCAAGACCCCCCAGACTCTACAAAAAAAAAAAAAAAAAAAAATTAAAAATTAGCTAGTCATGATGGTGCACACCTCTAGTCCCAGCTACTCAGGAGGCTACAGGGAGGATTGCCCGAGCCCAGGAGGTCATGCCTATAGCGAGCTATGATCTCGCTGATGCACTTCAGCCTGGATGACACAGTGAGACTGTTTGGGAAAAAAAAAAAAAAAACTGTAAAAATAAAAATTAAGAAAAAAATGAAGCACCACTTTGATATTCCCTGAAGGTAGGCTACCTGTTTTCAATGCTCAGTTCTGCTAATGTTTTACCAGGTAAAACAGAAATACTATTAGCATCTGCATCATAGGACTGTATGAGCTGAGAAGTAAACGAGTTAATAGATTACCTGCTTAGAATAGTTCGAGGAACCTAAAGAATGCTAAAGAAGTATGAACTATTATTATTCAGATATGTGTAAATTTTTAGCCATCCAAATGTATTAAATTCCCAGGTTTTGCCTCTGATTGTTTCTGCACATATGTTACTAGTCTTCTCTGATAACATAATTCCATTTTTTTCTAACTCTTTGTCTTTTAATAAACCAAGTGCCATTAGGCTTTGCATAAAGGATACATATTTAGGAAGTTGGCACTGCATTTTATCTATGCTTAAAAAATAAACGGGATATTACTATGCCAAAAAAAAATGCAGATTTGCAAATTTCCCTATTCTTTATTGATGGCTCCTCTGATACTATTTTTCTTTGAGTTCTACCCCATATCCCAGATATTTAAAAATCTCAGTTGTTCCATTTGCCAGTCTACAATGTATTTGTGAAATCACTGCCAAACCTCCACAGCATCAATATAGATCTTATATGATATTAGCTTAATTTAAAAAATTGTCTTCTCCAATATGTTCATTAAAATCTTGTCATGAGGAACTATTAAACAATATTTATATAATAGAACTGAAAATGAATTATGAACAGTAGAAGTGAAAATGCATTATGAACTTGCAGTCAATTTCATTTTAAAAAGAGTTAAAATTTCACTAAAATATCCATGTTATTACATAAACATTTATTTTTGGACTGATGAGCACTCTTTAGTTAAACAACTGAAAGACAAGGAAATGTGGTAATACTTCTAAGAAGAGGCAGAAGGATTAAATGCAGTGCATAGTCAATCCTTTTAAGATCGCTGCTTAATAACATCACAAATAGGCACATTTTCACGATTTCAAACTAACTTTACAATAAATTTAACTTATTAGATAAAGGTGAAAGGGAGAATAGAATACCTTCATCATCCTAAGTGCTGATTTGAATGAACTCTTCCTTTCTTGGAATATAATCGCTGCTTCACTGCAAATGTATTTTTTTAATGTAGCTCTCACAAGTACATGAAATAGACTCTTGCTTCACTTTTTGTGTACTAAATGTACAATTAAAATATCGTTACTCTGCAGTAGCAGGCTTTCTCATTTAAGCTTGAGAAAAGCTGCCATTACATTGGTTGTAACTATATGTGAATGTACTTGTCATATCTTAAAGTACTTCATGCAATGAGGTATTACGAAATGAAAACACTTATTGGTCTGGGATATTCACGCATGAGCAAGCTGACCAGACAGCTTTCAGGTAAGGTAAGGCACTATAAGACAGTGATACATGAATCACTTTTATAAATCTACTCATTTATGTGAAAATTAAGCCTACATTTTACTTTCATGATGGAAGTGACCCCTAGAAACCTGAAAACCATTGGATTTTCATACCACAGCTTAGTTTTACCTCTAAAGGACTGCTTTCACTAGATTGGCCTGAACATTTATTTTAACACTTTGAGATATGTTTAATACTTCAGCTAAGATCAACATTTCCACTAAAGGACCTTGAACTATTCTCAGTTATCTATTTTATAAATTCTTGAAAAATTTAACAGCTTTGGGTGAGTGGAAAGAGTAATCTGAAACAACAGCATTTCTGTAGCTAACTGATTATATTTAGGTATAAATCAGTGTGAGTATCAGTGTAGGAAGCAAAAAAAGAAAAGATTTTTCAGACTTGACATATCATCTTTCTAGACTTCTGGAAAGAAATAGAATACCAGATATGCCTGAAGGGGAGAGCCTTATTCTGCTAGTCAGGAGACCAAGGTTTTATACCAGCGTTACTACATGCTAGTTGTAGAACTTTGGATAAGTCACTTGTAAAAGTCTCTGAAACTCGAGTTTTTATCTACCAAGCATATTGGTTGGAGTCAGTGAGGTTCTAACTCACTTCTTGCCTCCAACTACTATGATCTTTCTTAAGAAACACTACTTCTAAATGGGATAAAACGTTCTGATCACCTAAATTCTTCAGTGGTATAACCACTTTGAAGACTTCATTTTCTAAAAGGCCTAATCATTATATTAGAATGCAGAACTAGTGAGCTCCTACCACATACATAACATCTGTCAATGGCTTTCAGCTTCCTATGCTGTGTAAATGAAGATCTCGACTGGAAATGAACCTTTTGAACAGATGGACCTGCGCTGTTTCTTGGAACTTTGAAAGCTGTACAGTGTGCCTGCCATGAACTCTTCTACGTGACTCACGGAAGTAGATGACTGCTTGCATTGTCATTATGCGCATTCATTCACTCAGAAGCAGATCAGCCGTTTCTCTCTGGATGACATTCAATGCTAGCAAAACAAACCATTTCCTGATTTTTAAGTAGCTAATAAATTCCTTTGAAACTTTAAAAACCATTTGTTAAGACAAGACTTTGCTTCCCCTTCCCTTGGTACCCCAATACACACACAGTGTGTTTGTTTCAGGTGCAGAATCACACACACACAATTAAGATAACGGTGAAAGTCAACAACATACGGAATAAGGAGAAATCTCTTGAAGACACCCAAAAAATCCTTAAGTCAGAAAAACAATTATTTTAAATGCCTCAAGGAAATCTGAGCAGACTTTTTAAGATATTAATTCTATATGCCAGCATAGTTCATACATTTTTACAGACAGTTGAGATTCTGAACTCAATTCAAAGGTGCTTTACCTGCTAAATTTGATATTAAGTTCATTTTTTTAGACTAGCCTCTCATTTGTAAAAGAGTAATTTGAATTGATAGTTTTTATCCACTTTCTGCCAGAAAGCTTTACTTGGTAAGTTTCAATCTGGTCAAGAATCATTCTCCTCAAGAATTCCAGTCTCACTACAGAAGCTTTAAAAATTGTACTTTAAAAAATGAGTTTAAGATAGTTGGAGTTAGGGGTGAAGAAGAGCTGAAACTTGGAAGAAATTCCTTTTAGTAGCCTAGAGAGCATTTTCTCTTCACTTCTTTGTTGGTTTGTGTTACAAATACAAATGGCTCTTAGGGACAACCTTTCCTTGAGATGCTGAAACCACCTTTGCAAAAACTGTATCAGGGAGAAAATTATGGCAGTTGGGGGGATCCAATCTAGATAAACCCTATCTTGCCGTTGGTATCCAACCTGATCTTAATTATTTCTGGGTTTAAGCCAAGCTAACTTTGGAAGACATTCAGTTTATAGTTTAAGTAATAATAGGCTTTCACCAAAACTCAATCACCTTTGTAAAGCTAAGGAAAATCACCAGGCTAGGAGGATACAGGAGCCTGAATTCTGCTAAGGCATAGACATAAACAATTGCCAGCCATTGTTCTGGAGGTCATAATGGATACAAATTCTCCAATTACTCTGACAGATAACATCACTGTTGTAGAACCTAATTGGGGTCTTTTGAGATATCTTTCAGGGATTTTGCATGCCTGACACCAATGGACCCACCAACTGCTCCTGTGGCCCCACCCAGAAGCAATTCAGCCTGGAGGAGTACCATTTCCCACACCTGTATGACTGCATCCCCAACCAACAGCAGCAAGCAACCATTTCCTAGCCACTCCCACCCCTTCCCCCAAACTATCTTTGAAAAACCCTAGCCCCTAGATAATCAGGGAGTTTGATTTGAGTAATAATTTCACCTCCTGTGTGACGTGGCTGGCCTCTCATTAATTAAATTCTTTATTGCAATGCCATGGTCTCTATGAATTGATTTTGTTTGTGCAGCAGGCAGGAAGAACCCTTCGGACGGTTACACACCTGTCTGAATGAAGAATATGTTGCTGTCACTTAAAAGGACTTGACGTAACTTGTGGAAAGACAAAAGTAGTATCAGCAGTTTTTGAGAATATGCCAGAAGCAGCACATGGAGATGGAGCATTCTCTCCTCTCCATCCCTATCCTCTTCCATAAAAGTAAGAGACAATCATTCTGTATGTGGTAAATCTTGTATTAAAAAATCCCTTTCCATAAATTTCAAACTAAAATCAATTTTCTGAAGGTTAGGGCAACATAGATGGTGATGTTTACCATGTTGGGTCCTTTTGCTTTATTTTTTTTCTTTTTTTCGGTTTCCTAGATGTAATGCTTTTTGGACTTTTCTGATAACAACCATCATAGTTCAGTAATCTTGAATTTCCAAGGTTTACCAAAATATAAATGCTTCACTCTAATTATTTGTAATGCTTAGATGCAGGTATGAAATAATATTCAATTATGGGGCAATTTAAATATATAAAGAATGGACCATTAGGTAAGAATGCAGCCTTAATTGGTTCATGGAGATAAAGTGCAAGTCTGATGGCTCAGTACTTTTCATGCTTATTTCCAAACAATAGTGCTTTGAACACTAACAGAAGTCCAAGAATACACCCAGATTTTTGTAGTATCCATTTCCTATTTTGGGGAAAACAATACTGCAGAGCCATTGTAGGTGACATACATAAAGGCTCTTTGTGGCCAATTATTTGTTCAGTGTATGAGCTTCACATCAGTTTAAAGAATGATGCCTCTCTCTACTTTTTAATAACAATAATCCAATGCCTTTCTTTACTGACCACTGAGGCAGTCTTTGCCCTCTGACTCCTTAAAGCTGTACCAAGTTCATTGTCTCCCTCTGAAATCAGGGGCACTTAAATGCTAATGGTAACCACAAGAAAGAGTAGGTCATAGTTAATCCTGTTAGCATCGTGTACACACCTGCTGCTTTGTGAGCAGTAAACCAAGACGGGAGCTCATTTCTGGAGTTGTTTTGAATCTTTACTTCTCAATGAAACTTCTGTCCCTTCCTTAGAATCCGACCAACACTAGGATTCGCCACAACTAGTGCTCCAACATGGAGCCAAAACTTTTTTGAGTGTGGAGAAATCAAAAATTGTCATCAGGCACAGCAGAAACCTTCTCTTTCTACTTCTCCATTCGAACTTGAAGAGTTTTACACGTTTGCCTAAGGAACAAACACATGTCAGGCACTCCACTGTTTAACAGATTATTACAGAAAGCAAACCTGGGAGAAAGGGGACATTACAACAAGCATAAAGGGACAACAAGATAATAAGGTCCTTTATCTCCAAAAAAGCTCACAATGGGGATAGGTTTGTATCTCTCTTAGAAGATTATATAACCTTAGTACATCACTTTTTAATTACAAAGAGACACACCTTTAAATGGGACTAAAATAAACAGTTTTTACAAGAAATTAAAAAAAAAAAGGACAGTAAGTATTTCTTGTGAATATTTGGGGAGCATTCTGCACAAACCTAAGAAAAAAGTTCATTAAAAGCAAGGAAGAAAGTACACAGAAATCAAGAGATAGTCATTTAATCATAAAAGTGTAAAATAATTGTAGAAACAATATTAGGTAGTAATAATCAATTATAATTCAAAGATAAAATATTTGTGATCTTAACCATTCACAGCCTTGCCTGATCATCCATGCCTAGAGTAATTTGTAATTTGCTGAGGCAGGAATTTGAACCATACACACTTTAAGGGTGATAAATGGAACCAAGCCATTTAACCAACATATAGGTCTAGTCACCCCTGGGTGGCATTCATTTTTCAAGTCAACTTTGTTGCTCTCTAATCATTATTAATTATGTAATCCTCATTAACAGACAGAATGAGATTCATGACATTTTTCAGTTGTAACTTATGACATTTTATAGATATAGATAGATGTTTAAAAGTGTTATTGGTCAGGTGTGGTGGCTCATGCCTGCAATCCCAACACTTTGGGAGGCCAAGGCGTGTGGATCACCTGAGGTCAGGAGTTCGAGACCAGTCTGACCAACATGGTGAAACTCCATTTCTACTAAAAATAAAAAAAAAATTAGCTGGGTGTGGTGGCGGTTGCCTGTAATCCCAGCTACTCTGGAGGCTGGGTCAGAAGAATCGCTTGAACCTGGGAGGCGGAGGTTGCAGTGAGCTGAGATCACGCCGTTGCACTCCAGCCTGGGTGACAAGAGTGAGACTCTGTCTCAAAAAAAAAAAAAAAAAGTTTTATTTATACACTCTTTTCCAAAGTACTCCAGTGATGTCAAAACATACTATTTGAATTTCAAATATTTGAATAATAATTCAGTAGTTGACAGAAAAGTATGAGTAACAATAAATAATAAATCATATGCAAATTGGCTATTAATAGTGATTTGGGCTCTGACAATAGAGGGGTTTTGGTTGTATAAGTTAAAAGTAAAGTAAAGCACTTTCTACATAAATTTGAGAGGTTGGAATAGTTAAAACTAATAGCAACAAAAAAGACTAATCATGTAATTAGTAGAAAAATATATTTTCCAATTTTGAAAATATTTGTGTTATTGAGCACTTAGAACAGACCCCTGTTTTCTTATCCCTGCTAATCCTGGCCTCTCCCTCCTAAATCAGAAAATGTAAGATTTAAATGATGATTTGAGGAAGAGTGGAACTTTTGTATTCTGGCCACAGAGTCAAATCTAGAGGCCTTTATTTAGATATATCAAAGCCAACACAGTTGTGAAGTGGGTCAGTGTTATGACTTGCAGTGGACACATGCAGCTGAAGATAAATCATAAAGACTGAGAAAATTTAGAAGAGTTTCAGTTTTTTTTGTTTTTTTTTTTTTTTTTTTTAAGAAAAAGCAAGTCACACTTGGAGAAATACATCATCTACACACTTTCAATCCTCCATTTTCTTTATGTTGTTCAAAAACATAGAAATGTTTTCAGGGACTTTAAAAAATTTCATATATACCCATTTAATACTTTAAGAGTAGAATAACTTTTTCCTATATGTCTTATCTCTAATCAGTTTCTAATCATCTTTCTAATCTATTTCCTACTCTCAGTCTCACTACCACACTCTTTATTCTACCTGGTGTGTATAATTGCAATAATGTCCTGACTTGTCTTGTTCCTTGATGTTCCTCCTCCTCTTTGCCACCATCATCCTGAAAAGAAAAATCTACAATACTCTCCTATTACAGGAAGAAACATACACTTATTTATGATATATAAGATCCTTCATGATTAGACACCAAACACGCAGCTTCATCTCCCCTTCTTCCCAATGCCTCCACAAAACATGCATGCTCCACTCTCGTCACGCCTATGTAATCCTAGGACTTGATGTGCCCATTCATGTCCCCTTATCTTTGTGTTTGTTTTAGCTTCACCTAAAATATACTTGTTTCAAACCCCAGAAGACATGTGGCCACTTCACGATTTATCCAATCAGCACTTTGTCATAGTTCTAAGATATACCTCATCACATTATGATTATTAATCTGTTTCTCTCACTAAAATATGAGGTATTGGAGAAAAATAATATTAGCATACATTTAGTTTCCTCAGTGCTAAGCAGCATATCAGGCACATACATGATGCCTAATATTTATTAAATGAAAGATTGAAACAATGGATGCATGGAGAGATGAATAAATAAATGAACTCGTGAATGAATTAATATAAGGAAAAAGGTGATAAGTAATTTCAGAAGAAGGAAAGCTAGAATCAATATTTAGATTCTCTGTAAACAGTAAGGAGGGTGATTAGGTGACCCAAAGGGTCAGTTCCTCAATTTTTAATTTTTCTAGGATTATCCCTATAATTCTGCAGTTTCAGAATTTAAAATTATAGATATGCATGGGTCCTGACATTCAGCTTCACATTTTCACCTCAGATATTTAAATTTATTCTCATTTGGAAAAGGTCTGATTTTAAAAACAAAATTAATTCATGAAAATAATAATGCAAGAAGATAATAGCAATCTGTGATGCTCTAATTGATATTAGACTAATCACTTGGGATGTGGAAAATGTCCAAATGAATGCATCAAGGTTGATGCTGGCATATTCATTACAGTTAATATTTCAGTTAGAAGCTATCACATTAAAAAATATATACCTATCTCCTGAGTAATTTCCATACAGCTGCTTAACACTGTCAGGAAATTTTTCTCATGAAATATTTCATGAGACAATTACCCTACACCAAGGAATTACATGCTCACTTGACATCAGATATGGTGGTGCAAATGAAATAGCATCAAATTTCCTATAATGGAACACAGTAAACAAATAGCACAATGATTGGTTCACCATTGCCCCCAAATAATATTGTGCATGCAATCACTTATGTGCACGCACACAAACAGAATTATGTATTCTATATATTACTGTTCAGGATGCCTGACCTATCTCCTGCTTTTTTTCCCCTATCAAATCTGGAGACTGGTATTTTTAAAGCCAAATAGAAGCTAATTTTTTGGTGTGTGTGGGCATGGTTTTTATTTTTTATTGTTGATACTTTGCTTTGGGGTTTCCCTCTCATAATCGTTTCTGAATGTGGAACTGCATGAACAAAGGGAAGACATACTTTATATATTTATTTTATTTTATTTTCTCTTTCTTTCTCTTTCTTTTCTTTCTCT
The DNA here is from genome assembly GCF_002776525.5 of Piliocolobus tephrosceles. Classification (NCBI taxonomy): domain Eukaryota; kingdom Metazoa; phylum Chordata; class Mammalia; order Primates; family Cercopithecidae; genus Piliocolobus; species Piliocolobus tephrosceles. The sequence continues at coordinate 58,924,702 of NC_045443.1, forward strand.
CTAATTTCAATATTTCAATACTTTTGGGGGAACAGGTGGTCTTTGGTTATATGGATAAGTGCTTTAGTGGTGATTTCTGAGATTTTTGTACACTCATCACCCAAAGAGTGTACACTATACCCAATGTGTAGTCTTTTATACCTCACCCCTCTCCAGTCCTTCTCCCTGAGTCCCAAAAGCTTATTGTATCATTCTTATGCCTTTGTGTCTGTACAGCTTAGCTTTCACTTATAAATGAGAACATACGATGTTTGGTTTCCCATTCCTGAGTTACTTCACATAGAATAATGGCCTCCATCCAGGTCGCTGTGAAATGCACTATTTCATTTCTTTTTATGGCTGAGTAGTATTCCATTCAATTTTCTTTATCCATTCATTGATTGATGGGCATTTGAGCTGCTTCCATATTTTTACAATTGCAAATTGTGCTGCTATAAACATGCATAGTAGTGAGATTGCTAGATCAAATGGTACATCTACTTTTAGTTCTTTAGGGAATCTCCACACTGTTTTGCACAGTGGTTGTACTAGTTTACATTCCCCCCAGCAGTGTAAGTGTTCCATTTTCACCACATCCATACCAATGTCTATTATTTTTTGATCTTTTAAATTATGGCCATTCCATTGTGGTTTTGATTTGCATTTTCCTGATAATTAGTGAGGTTGAGCATTTTTTAATGTTTCTTGGCCGTGTGTGTGTGTGTGTGTGTGTATATGTAAATATATGTGTGTGTATATATATATTTGTAAAAATATGTGTGTATGTATGTGTGTGTGTATATATATATATATATGTCTGTTCATGTCCATAGCCCACTTTTTGATGGGATTGTTTCTTGCTGATTTGAGTTCCTTTGTAGGATATTAGCTTTTTGTTGGATGCATAGTTTGCAAGTATTGTCTTCCACTCTGAGTTGTCTGTTTACTCTGCTGATTATTACTTTTGCTGTGTAGAAGCTTTTTAGTTTAATTAAGTCCCATCTATTTATCTTCATTTTTGCCACATTTGCTTTTGGGTTCTTTGTCGTGAACTCTTTGCATAAGCCAATGTCTATAAGAGTTTTTCTGAGGTTATCTTGTAGAATTTTTATGGTTTCAGGTCTTATATTTAAGCCTTTGATCCATCTTGGGTTGATTTTTGTATAAGGCGAGATATGAGGATCCAGTTTCATTCTTCTACGTGTGGCTTGACAATTATCCCAGCACCATTTGTTGAATAGGTTGTCCTTTCCCCACTTTATGCTTTTGTTTGTTTTGTCAAAGATCATTTCACTGTAAATATTTTGCTTTATTTCTGCGTTCTGTATTCTGTTCCATTGGTCTTCATGCCTATTTTTATACCAGTACCATGCTGTTTTGGTGACTATAGCCTTGAAGTATAGTTTGAAGTCAGAAAATATGATGCCTCCAAATTTGTTCCTTTTGCTTAGTCTTGCTTTGGCAAAGCAAGTAACCTGGATGGAGTTGGAGGCCATTATTCTAAGTGAAGTAACTCAGGAATGGAAAACCAAACATTGTATGTTCTCACTTATCAGTAAAAACTAAGCCATGCAGACACAAAGGCATAAGAATGATACAATAAACTTTGGGGACTTGGTGAGAAGGGTTGGAGAGGGGTGAGGTATAAAAGGCTACACATTGGGTGTAGTGTACACTCTTTGGGTGATGGGTGCACAAAAATCTCAGAAGAGTTTCTTTTTTTTTTTTTTTTTCAGAAAAAGCAAGTTGCACATGGAGAAATACATCATTTACACATTTCTAATCCTCTATTTTCTTTACATTGTTCAAAAACAGAAATGTTTTCAGGGACTCTTTTTATTTAATTTGATATATATGCATTGAATATTTTAAGAGTAGAATAACTTTTTTCTATATGTTTTACCTCCAATCCGTGGGCTCATTCTTGGTTCCATATGAATTTTAGGAGTTTTTTCTTCTAGTTACATGAAGAATGATGGTGGTATTTAGATGGGAAGTGCACTGAATTTGTAGATTGCTTTCGGCGGTATGCTTATTTTCACAATATTGATTCTACCCATCCAAGAGGATGAGATGAGTTTCTATTTGTTAGTGTTATCTATGATTTCTTTCAGCAGTGTTTTGTAGTTTTCCTTGTAGAGGACTTTCACCTCCTTGGTTAGGTATACTCTTAAGTATTTTATTTTTTGTGCAGCTATTGTAAAAGAGTCAAGTTCTTGATTGGATTCTCAGCTTGCTCACTATTAGTGTACAGCAGTGCTACTGATTTGTGTATATTGATTTTGTATCCTGAAACTTTACTGAGTTCATTTTCAGATCTAGGAGCTTTTTGGATGAGTCCTTAGGGTTTTCTAGGTATCCAATCATAATACCAGTGAACAGCGACAGTTTGACTTTATCTTTACCTATTTGGATGTCTTTTCTTTCTTTCTTTTGTCAGATTGCTCTGGCTAGGACTATGTTGAATAAAAGTGGTGAAAGTGAACATCCTTGTCGTGTTCCAGTTATCAGCGGGAAGAATGCTTTCAACTTTTCCCTGTTCAGTATAATGTTGGCTGTAGGTTTATCATGAATGACTTTTATTACCTTAAGGTATGTCCCTTCTATGCTGATTTTGCTGAGGGTTTTAATCATAAAGTGATTTTGATTACATTGACATAAAATGATTTTGTCAAATGTTTTTTTCTGAGATTGTTGAGATGATTATCTGATTTTTGTTTTTAATTCTCTTTATGTGGTGTATCACATTTATCAACTTCCATATGTTAAGCCATCCCTGCATCCCTGGTATGAAGCCCACTTGATCATAGTGGATTATCTTATTGATATGCTGTTGGATTTAGTTAGCTAGTATTTTATTGATAATTTTTGCATCTATGTTCATCAGGGATATTGAACTGCAGTTTTCTTTTTCTATGTTTTCTGGTTTGAAATTAAGTTGATACTGACTTGATAGAACAATTTAGGGAAGATTCTCTCTTTCTGTACCTTTTGGAATAGTTTCAGCAGAATTGGTACCAATTCTTCGTCGTTTTGTAGAATTCAGCTGTGAATCCATCTGGTCCTGGACCTTTTTTTTCTTGACAATATTTTTTAAATTACCATTTCAAACTTGCTGCTTGTTTGCTTGTTATTGGTCTGTTCAGAGTTTCTATTTCTTTCTGGCTTAATCTAGGATAGTTGTATATTTCCATGAATTTATCTATCTCCTCTAGGTCTTCTAGTTTGTGTGCATAAAGGTGTTCATAGTAGCCTTGAATGATCTTTTGCATTTCTGTGATATCGGTTGTAATATCTCCCATTTTGTTTCTAATTGAGCTTATTTGGATCTTCTCTTTCCTTTTGTTGGTTAATCTTGCTAATGGTATATCAATTTTGTTTATCTTTTCAAAGAACCAGCTTTTTGTTTCACTTATCTTTTGTATGGTTTTGTTACAATTTCATTTAGTTCTGTTCTGATCTTTGTTATTTCTCTTCTTCTGCTGGGTTTGGGTTTGGTTTGTTCTTTTTTCTCTAATTCCTTGATGTGTGACCTTAGATTGTCTATTTGTGCTCTTTCAGACTTTTCAATGTAGGCTTTCAATGCCATGAACTTTCCTCTTAGCACCACATTTGCTGTATCCAACTGGTTTTGATAGGCTGTGTCACTATTATCATTCAGTTCAAATAACTTTTTAATTTCCATCTTGATTTCATTGTTGACCCAATGATCACTCAGGAGCAGATTACTTAATTTCCACGTATTTACATACTTTTGAGGGTTTCATTTATTTATTTATTTGACTTGATGTGGTTTTATTCCACTGTGGTCAGAAAGAGTGCTTGATATATTTTGATTTTCTTAAATTTATTGAGACTCATTTTGTGGCCTATCATATGGTCTATCTTGGAGAATGTTCCATATGCTGATGAATAGAATGTATATTGTGCAGTTTTGGGATAGAATGTTCTGTAAATATCTGTTAAGTCCATTTGTTCTGGGGTATAATTTAAGTCCATTTGTTGTTGTTGTTCACTTTCTGTCTTAATGAGCTGTCTAGTGCTGTGAGTGGAGTATTGCAGCATTAGGTGCATATACATTTAAGACTGTGATACTTCTCTGTTGGGCTAGTCTTTTTATCACTATATAGTGTCCTTCTTCCTCTTTTTTTAATTGTTGTTGCTTTAAAGTCTGTTTTGTCTGATATAAGAATAGCTATTTATGCTTGCTTTTGGTGTCCATTTGCATGGAATATCTTTTCCTACCCCTTTGCCTTAAGTTTATGTAAGTCTTTATGTGTTAGGTGAGTCTCTTGAATACGGCAGATACTTGATTGGTGAATTCTATCTATTCTGACATTCTGCATCTTTTAAGTGGAACATTTAACATTTAAGCCATATGCATTCAATGTGAACGTTATGGAGATGTGAAGTACTGTTCTATCCATCATGCTAGTTGGTGTCCCAATACCTTGATTTTTTTTTCATTGTGTTATTGTTTTATAGTCCAAGATTTATGCTTTTAAAACGGTTCTATTTTTGGTGTAACTCGAGGTTTTGTGTCAAGATTTAGAATTTCTTTTAACAATTCTTATAGTATTGGCTTGATAGTAGCAGATTCTCTCAGCATTTGTTTGTCTAAAAAATACTTTATCTTTCTTTCATCTATGAAGCTTAGTTTCACTGAATATAAAATTCTTGGCTGATTTTTTTTTTTTTTTCATTTAAGGAGGCTAAAAATAGCACCCTAATCCCTTCTAGTTTGTATAGTTTCTGCTGAGAAATCTGCTGTTAATCTGGTAAGTTACCTGATGCTTTTGCTTCACAGCTCTTAAGATTCTTTCTTCCATCTTGATTTTAGATAACCTGATGACTATGTGACTAGGCAATAATCTTTTTGCAATGAATTTCCCACTTGTTTTTTGAGGTTCTTGTATTTGGATATCTAGAGCTCTAGCAAGAACATGAAAATTTTCCTCAATTATTTTTTCAAATAAGTTTTCCAAAGTTTTAGATTTCTTCTTTGGGCACACCAATTATTCTTAGGTTTGGTCATTTAACATAATCTCAAACTTCTTGGAGACTCAATTAATTTTTTAAAAATTTTTTCTTTCTTTGTCAGATTGAGTTAATTTGAAAGCCTTGTCTTCGAGCCCTGAATTTCTTTCTTCTATTTGTTCTATTGTTGACACTTTCCAGTGTATTTTGCCTTTCTCTAAGTTTGTATTTCATTTCCAGAAGTTTGATTGTTTTTTATTTATGATATCTATTTCTCTGGTGACTTTTCATTCATATTCTGTATTATTTTTTAAATTTCTTTAAGTTTGTTTTCACCTTTCTCTGGTGTCTCCTAGATTAGCTTAAAAATTGACCTTCTAAATTCTTTTTCTGGCAATTTAGAGATTTCTTCTTGATTTGGATCCATTGCTGTTGAGACAGTGTGATATTTTGAGGGTGTTATGGAACCTTATTTTGTCATATTACCAGAATTATTTTTTCTTGTTTCTTCTCATTTGGGTAGACTATGTCAGAGGAAAGATCTGGGACTCAAGGGCTGCTGTTCCAATATTTTATCCCATGGGGTGATCCCTTGATATTGTACTCTCCCCCTTCTCCTAGGGATGGGAGAGTACAAATTTCCTGAGAGAAAGACTGCAGTGACTATTATTGCTCTTCTGGATCTAGTCATCCAGCAGAGCTACTGGGCTCTGGACTGGTACCGGATAGTGTCTGCAAAGAGTCCTGTGATGTGATCTGTCTTCAGATCTCCCAGTCATGGATACCAGCACCTGCTGTGGTGGATGTAGCAAGGAAGTGAATTAAATTCTATGGGGTCCTTTACTGTAGTTTTCTTTAGTGCACTAATTTTTCTGAACACTGATTATGCTAGCAGTAAAGCTGTCACATGGACAGATTCATGACCTCTGGTTAGTCAGGATGTTATAGGCAGTGGAATTAGCTTGTGTATTTTCCTTCCTCAGAGCAGGGTTGTTCTAAGTTGGTATAATATCTTGAGTTAGTTGGCCTCCAGCAAGGAGGTGGTGGTTTCAAGAGAATATCAGCTGCAATAGTACAGGGGAGACAGAAGCTTGCCCTCAGGCTGCCTGAATAAGTATTGGGTTTCTCGGGCAATGGGTGGGGCTGTAGAGTTCCTATAAGTTTATGTCTTTTGTCTTTGCCTACCAGGGTAGATAGAGAAAGACCATCAGGTGGGTGCAGGGTTAGGTGTGTCTGATCTCAGACTCTCCATGGGCAGGGCTGGCTGCAGTCACTGTATGGTATGGGAGTGTGGTCCTCAGGCCAATGGATTTATGTTACAGGGGGATTATGGCTGCCTCTGCTGCTCCATACAGGTCACCAGGTTAAGTGGGGAAAGCTGGCAGTGACAAGCATCACCCAACACCTACACAGTCAACAGGCCAGTCTCATTCCCACCATGCTCCCCCAACAGTCAACAGAGCCAAATTTATATCCAGGCCTTCAGTGTGCAGGGCTGAGATCTTGCCCCAGGTTACAAGTCTTTCCTCTGAGAAAGCAGGCAGGGATTTCAGGCTTTGCCCCTCCCTGTCTGTTGTGGCTTCTGTGCTCATATCTACACTTCCCACTTGCACCCCTACCACAGGATTCTGCCCAGGAAAATTTGCACTCGGTCGAAATTATTATAAAGTTCAACTGGAAGCCTCCTTCTCCTTGTGGCCCTTCCCCAATTCCACTGACTGCCTTCCCCAAGGACCCCTGTGAGATAAAGTCAGAAATGGCTTCCCCGGGGAAAGGGAGTGCCTATAGGGTTCTTCCCACTACTTCTTCTACTTTCATATCTTGCTCTGTTCTCTAAATTTGTTTCAGATCGAGGTGAGGTTAAATCCTTCTCCCAACATCTGGTTTTTCAGTTTCCCCAGTGAAGAAGATGGACTTTACCCCTCCAAACTTGAGTACTGAGTTTTTTGTCTGTCTTGTGAAGTTTACGGCAACAAGCTACGTGTTATGAATTCTTTTAGTTTTTCTGGTATGTCCCTGTGGTGGTTCTTGAAGCAAAAGTTTACAATGTTAGTCTCCACATGCTGTTCTGTCTGTCTAAGTGGGAGCTGTAAGTTAGTCCTACCTCCTATCTTCCATTTTCCAGTAGTTAATTTTTGCTTAGCAGAAGTGCTACAAATATTTTGGCTTAGACTAGGACCAAAAAATTGGGTTTCAGTTAAAACTGCTGCTCATTCTGTTACTCGAGGAATCCTGAAACCCTGCTCATTATTCTTTTACTTTCACCTTTCAGATCATAATTGTTGGCATCAATAGACAACTTCCATGTTCTTTTGTAAAACCCCCAGAATTATTCTGTGAGACAGTCCCCATTTATGATTTACTGCTATTACTATTATTAGTCTTCGTTACTAATTACCAATATCCCCAGTTTATAGTTGAGGACACTGAACCTCAGCAAAATTAAGTGAAACTTCCCACAGATGCAGGGAAGCAGGAAGAGATAGTCTGGGGAAGGGATTCTTAGTTCTGGGCTTCAAAACCAGTGAAACAGCTTATGTGTTCTAGGTTCTTCTATTCCTTCATTTAGCTAATATTTACTGAGCATGTACTAAGTGGGAGGCACTGTTCTAGGTGTGAAGAAAAAGACAAAAATTACTCCTCTGTGGAACTGACTATCTACAGAGGCAGTCAAACAACAGACATAATACATAAAAATTTAATGAATTTTAGGCCCTGCCAAGAGAAGAATTAAGTTGAGAGAAAGAGAGGGATTTTTGAGACAGGGATGTACAATTTTAGTTGATGTAGATGAGAAAGACTTGCTGAGAAAGTGAGGTTTCAATAAGAGCATGTGGAGATGAGAGAGGCAATCAAGTTGGTAGCTGGGAAAAGAACATTTTAGGCAGAGGTAACAGCATCTGCAAAATACCTGAGATGAGAAAAGTACAAAAGGGTGGTGTGGTGTCAGTGAAATAAGCAAGGAAGAAAGTAGTAGGAGATGAGATCACAGGTTTGTTCATTTGTCTGTTTACTTCCTTGTTTATTCGATGAATAACTCAATGCATTATTCAATGAATCTTACTGTGCTATCACATTACTTACTAAGGCTAAACTATAGGCAAAAGCAGACATGGTCCTTGTTCTCATAGAGTCACACTAAAAAGAAATGCAATGAAGTTTCCAGTAACACACATGACTTTGTAACTTCCTCCCTTAGAAAGCCTCATGCTTGGAAATTGAAACTGGATAGAGGTTGGATGGGCATGAGAGACCATGTAGACTCCCATTTATAAGTCCTGGAGGCCAGTGTTCTGTTCCTTCCGTTCAGATGGTGATGGTTTGCAATGCTTTGGGGAGAGACAAGGAGGTTCACATGGTGATGGTTTGCAATGTTTTGGGGAGGGACAAGGTGGAGTGAGCAAGTGATAGTGTGTGTGTGAGTGTGTGTGTGTGTATGCGTTAAGCAACAGAAGATTTTCCTGCTAAATGTTTTCAGCTGACTGATGGGAGAAAATTCCTGAATGCCTGGTTTATATTCATTTAAATTTTAGCTATATTGAGATATTCCTTAGTATAGAAAACCAATCTAGGACAAGAAATCTGTCCATGAGGAAGTCTTTGATGGTATACTCCCATCTCTTATATACTCAATCTATTCAGCAGTTCTTGGGTTAATGAAATCCAAGAGAAATCAAGTTCAGTCATGAGAAAACATGCCATATCTTGGCTTTTGGGAGTTCTGAAAGACATAGATAAAAATCTAAACTAATATTTGAAGCATGGAGAAAGGAATATATTAGGCCCTATCCCATTTATGGCAAACTGGTTTGAAATGTGCAGCAGAGACAAAGCCAAAAATTATTTGGATCAGTTAGGCTCTTCCTACTCAAATATTTATTTTCATGACTTGTAGGCTATATAGACTGGATTTGATCTCGGCTCTACTGCTTATTCACAGTATAACTTGGGCAACCTCTTTTTATTTATTTTTTTATTGAGGTAAAAATATACATAAAGAATTTACCATCTTTACCATTTGTAAGTGTCAGTGGTAATGACTACCTTTATATTATTTTCCCCTTCATCACCCCCTCTTTCCTTCTGCCAACTACCAATATACTCACTATTTTTAGGAGTTGACAACCTCATTACGCCTCAATCTCCTCAACTGTAAAAGGATGATAATAATCAAGTCTTTCTTATGGGGTGGTTGTAAGAATTAAATGAGCTAGTATGTATAAAGTTCTTGGAGCTGTGCTTGGCTGTAGTGAGAACTTAATAAGTGTTAGTGAGAACTTAATTAGAGTTAACTAATTCTTGCGAAAATAGAAGTGGTAGGCAGGCACTAATACAAGCAGAAAGTCATTTATGTGGTTTCCTCCTGAGGAATTAGGCCTTTTATAATTAGAAAATATCCTTCTTTAGCAATAGTATTTGCTGCAAATTCTTTGGTATTGATATTTGCATAGTATATCTTTCCCATTATTGTCTTATATTCCATTTTTCTTAATTCTTGTAGTTCGGATGTACCTCTGTTAAACAGCATATACTTGTGTTTTGATCTTTTGATCCAGATTGACAATCTTTGTATTTGCCTTTCTTAAAAAGTTTATTTTATTCATAATGGACACTTAATAATTGTACATATTTATGTGATACAGTGTGAGGTTTCAATGCATATACACATTACATAAAGATCAACTCAGGGTGATTAGCATATTCATCATTCTAAACATTTATTTATTTTCTTTTTAATTATTTACCCCATTAGCATTTGATATAATCACTTATATATCTGAGTTACAGCTACCATTATTGAGTAATTTCTATTTATTCCACCTGTTCTAGATTTATTTTCTCTCCTCTTTTGCCTTCTTTTGTATTTTTTATTAGTCCATTTTTTTAGTTGACTTGGAAGTTATACGTTATTTTACAAACTTTTTAATGTTTGTCTTAGTGCAGCAGTTCTACAGTTTAATAATTCACTATTGTATATTATTTTGTTTGTTTTTGTTTACATTGCCTTGTCTTCATGTTTGCCTGGTTATTTTTCATTGTATGCTGAATGTATTTGCAAAATTATTTGTGGACTGATTGTGGACTGGGGCTATTATCTTTCCAGAGAAGAGTTACATTTGCTTTTGCCAAGTATAGCTTAAAAATATCTGCTCACCTCAATCTAATTTCAGGGATTAAAGTGATTCAGACTGAGCCTTCTGAGGGCTGTTCTACTTTTAATTCCCTCTTCCTCCTGGGGTGTAGCACTTTGGGTTCACAATAAGAAATAAGATTCACCAGGGCTCCCCTACTCAGCAATCCCTGGCCTACTATGGCAGTCTTCTGGGTTCTGCAGGGTTGTCAATGCACTTTTATCCACTGAGTCACTTCTCTAATGTTGATAATTGCCTCTACGTGTTAAGTGATTTACAAGAGCAGACTAATCTTTGTTAGTCTTCATCCTTTCCTAAATTCTCGACAAGTAACTCTTTGCTTTCTTGTTGGCTTTCCAATGCCTCCCAACATATCATCTTATATATTGTTAAGTTCTTCAGTTTTCTTTTATGGGATGAGGGGAGGAGAAACTTAACGATATCAGCTGATCTGTTAGTAAAACTGAAAGTCAAGTTATGTGGGTTCAATTTTACTGATGAATTTGGTACTGATGAGTCATCCATAAAATTAATAATTGAAATTTATTACTGGTATTCTTCCACTTGCATAGTACTTCTGCATTACAATCATGCTCAGACTGAGTCTTCTTTCTAAACTTGCTTTCATCCAATACTTAAAATAGACATTAGCTAATAGTTACTTACAACTGGAATGATTACATTTTCCATTTTGCTTCGGATAGCTCTGATTTACCCCTGTTGTCCTGACTTCCTGTTGGGTTTATCCTGGAAATATGTCCTACTATGGACAATAAATTATATCTTCACCCACATAGAGTAATTATTATAATGTGGAAATAATAAATATATATATAATGGTATATATTATAATGTGATAATATATAATATGTTATTACATTATAATATATAACATTTTAATAAATAACTCCTAGATGTAAAGTCTTCAGGCTGTGAATGAATGACTCTCTAATGCAAGAATTTCAGCCATTGTGATAGGAAAAAAAGAGCATTCCTTGAAGCATAAAACATTTCTGAAATCCACTAAATCACATCAAGTTGCTAATAAATGTTAAAGTCTGGCATTGAAGAGGGGTTTCTAGATATAGCACTGTACTAATTTCTTCAACTTTCCCATCATAAAGATGAGACATAGAGACAGTAATGTGAAAGACTGACTATAATATCATCAGTTAGTATTGTCGTCCAGGGTCCTGAACTCTTGAGAATCACATTAAAGTGATGGCACACACTATTACCTTTGAGATGAAAGAGCTGTTATAACAAGGAGGTCAAATAGGCTTCTTACAAAAATCTAGATCTATTTTAAAACACTCTAATATTGGGATTTTATATTACCTCGTATTCTCTTCAGTTTACCAACTAGATTCTTAAAGTTTTTTTCTATTATATTTTAAAGAAACATTCTATTATGATGAAAATTTTCTAATTTTGCCTAAAATTGAAACATGAAAATTGCACATATTTTTCAATTTTTCCTAACTTTTTTTCATTTCTTTACCATGAATAATTAAAAGTTGGCTTAAATGGAATGTGTCCTACACATACTGAATGTTTATCTAATAGTAGTAATGATGATGAAAACAATGATGAATATAGATTTTCAGAGAATCAGATGGGTAATACATATAACATAGTGGTTAAAAACATGGGGTTAAGTACATCATCTAGTCTTGGGATTATGTTCACTTAGATATTTATTAATTGTGTGGCCCTGTTATTTCACTAAAAGACTTAGTTTCCTTACCTATAAATGAAGCCAATCCATATCTTGTTACACTGCTATGAAGGTTAAGTGCAATTATGCCTCCAGCAAGAATATAATAAACAGCAACTTTTAAACATTTTCAAAACGTATTTTGAAATCAGTATTTTAAAAATGAATTTATTTGCTTAAAATTATCATTATTCTATTCCTGCTACAAAATATGAAATCTGATTATTTAATAAATAAGGCAATAAGCATGAATGTATTTCTAGCTCTTTGATACTATGATTATCCTTCACAAAGCTATGTATTTTCTATACAAAGAACGGAACAAAGCTTGCTGTATTTTTGAGATTATACTGGAGTCAGGATAAATTATAAAGAATGTATACTATGTACATAACATCTCCTAAGAGCAAAAACTTACATATTTCAACATATTTTGGTTAAAATGTACTGAGTTTCAAAAATCACTTAGGTTTTATTGGTTATTCCATTAATAGGAATTATTGGTCTCTGCTAATTGCTGAATATCTATAAACACTTTCTGCATCAGTTTCTACTTGGTGTTTTGTGATTTAGTTAAGAACATTAATGTTACATCAGTAATAGCAAAATGACAAGGGTGACTCAGCATTCAATAAACAAGCCTTTCCTGCTGCAACAACCACTCCAGGCCAATCTCATCTAAAATTGCTACAGGCAAACAACTACAAAAACTTAAAATGAAAATGAATAAAAAAAAAAAAAACACCCACAAAAACCTAGCTCACAGATCCAGACTAACACTCCTCCCTCTCCAGTTAGCAAAGCATTTTTAACCATAAAAGATTTGTGCATGCATATGAGGCTATCTTTGAATTATACCAGTGGACATAGAAATACTAGTTGAATAAATGTCAATAATTGTGATTGTCAGAAAAAGAAGTGCCTCCTTCACTTGGTAGCCCTGATAAGTCCACAAGAGATGTTGCTGAAAACCCAATGTCTGATGGCTATAAATAAAGAAAAACATTTCTGCTCTTGCAGCATATCCTGGGAAGAGCACCTTTACAATTGTGTAGTCCAACAGTCCCCACCTGTCCCACCTATGGTAAGTAACTGAAATAGCCCCATGTCTGAGGCCAGGTGGACACTGTTTTCAAGCACTGAAATCCATTTAATACAGTTCTATAGTTTCTTTCTAGGATGATATGTTGTGGCTATTCTAAAAGAGACAGACCAACCTCCAGTGAATTTGCGCTTTCTCTTCAAAGCCCTAGTTTAAGTATGAATAGAGATAGTAAAGGAAGTTTTGAGTTATTTCCACATTAGTGTTTCTTTAACAAGACTGACCGCTGTGGAATAATAATGTTAATATTTGAGTTATGAGAAAACTGGCCCATTTTATTAGCCCATTAACAACTTGCTTGATTTATGTGTTTTACTTAACAAGCACATATAGCATTTATACTTCGCCAGAAACTGTTTTAAGTGTGTTACATATATTAACTAATTTAATCCATGTGAGAAATCTATGTGGCAGACATATTATTGCCATCATCTCCCAGATGTGGAAACTGAGGAGTACTGATGTAAAGTAACTTTCCCAAGACCACCAGCTAATACATTGCAGTTGGGATATGAACTCAAGTAATACGATTCCAGAGACTGGGTTCTTAATCATTATGCCATCATTGAAGGCATTCTCAGCAGATCATACTAGCCATTTCTCACTGAGGTAGATGGATGGATGGAGGGATAGATACACACACACACACACACACACACAGATAGATATATCGATAGATGATAGTAGCTCCTGGCACTGTATCCATTGTGAATGAGTAAAGCAAAGCCAATAGAATTCTTGGAGCCATTCTGGAGTAATTTAGAAGGACTGTTTTTTTCATGCAAGAGTCCTCGTAAATCGACATAGAATATTACTCCCCTCTCAAGGAATAAGACTTCTTTGCTTACACATTAGGCAAATAGGTAGGCATGGAGCTTCAGAATGCCTTTATAACTACAATTCTTAGCTCTGTTATGTGGTATGAGAAAAATGAGATTTTTCCTTTGGTGTAGTAACATTTTTTTCCTCATAAATATGCATTCCTTTAGGCTTAGATAATTTAGGATGGCAATTTTTTTTTTTTTTTTTTTTTATACTTTAAGTTCTAGGGTACATGTGCATAACGTGCAGGTTACATATGTATACATGTGCCATGTTGGTGTGCTGCACCCATCAACTCGTCAGCACCCATCAATTCATCATTTATATCAGGTATAACTCCCCAATGCAATCCCTCCCCCCTCCCCCCTCCCCATGATAGGCCCCAGTGTGTGATGTTCCCCTTCCCGAGTCCAAGTGAGCTCATTGTTCAGTTCCCACCTATGAGTGAGAACATGCGGTGTTTGGTTTTCTCTTCTTGTGATAATTTGCTAAGAATGATGGTTTCCAGCTGCATCCATGTCCCTACAAAGGACGCAAACTCATCCTTTTTTATGGCTGCATAGTATTCCATGGTGTATATGTGCCACATTTTCTTAATCCAGTCTGTCACTGATGGACATTTGGGTTGATTCCAAGTCTTTGCTATTGTGAATAGTGCAATTTTTTAAATGACCTGCTTGTCTTACATATCTTCTCAAAGACTGCCCTTCCCAGACTATTTGGTATCTCATAGATACAATAAGAGATGTGTAGCCTGAAGAGGTAGGTCCAAAAATATATCAAAACTTCCACTGCACACATCTATTAGAATGGCCAGAGTCCAGAATACTAATACTAATGCTGGCAAGGACGTGGAGCAACAGGAACTCTCATTTATTGCTGGTGGAAATGCGAAATGGTACAGCCCCAGCCCCTCTGGAAGGCAGTTTGGCAGTTTCTAAAAAATTAAACATATTCTTGCCATACATTCAGCAATCATGCTCCTTGGCATTTATGCAAAGGAATTGAAAATGTATGTCTTCACAATAATCTGTATATGGATTTTTATTCATAATTGTCAAAATGTGGAAGCCACCAACATGTAATTTCAGTAAATGAATGGATAAACTGTGGTAGATCCAGGTGATAGAATATTATTCAAGCTAAAAATATGTGAGCTATCAAGCCATGAAAAGACACAGAGGAGATGTAAATACAAGGGGAAAAAGCTCAATCTGAAAAGGCTACACACAGCATGATTGCAACTATATAATATCGAAAAAGGCAAAACTATAGAGAAGTAAAAAGATCAGTGGTTGCCAGGGGTTAGAAGGGAGAGAGAAAGAAGCAGAGCACAGACGATTTTTAGGTCAGTGAAAATAGTCTGTATGATACTATCATAGCGGATACATGTTATATATATTAACATATATACATTTGTAGACATATACATTTGTCTAAACCCATAGAATGTACATGTTATATTTACATATATACATTTGCTAGACATATACATTTGTCTAAATCCATGGAATGTACAAAACCAAGAGTGAACCCTAATGTAAACTATTGACTTTGGATGATAATAATGGTCAATTTTGTAACAAATGAACTACTCTAGTGGGAGTGTTGATAACAGAGAGATTGTGCATGTGTGGAGGTAGGGGTCATATGAGAAATTATTACGTACTATCTGTTTTGCTTTTAACCTAAAACTGCTTGCTATGGTTTAGATGTGTCCCCTCTAAAATTCAGGTGTTGCCAATGTGATAGCATTAAGAGGTGGGGCCTTTAAGGAACGATCAGGTCATGAGGGCTCCTCCCACATAAACAGGATTAAGTACTTTATAAAGAGGCTTCACACCACATTTTGCTCCCTTGCCCTTCCACCTTCTGCCATGTGATGACACGTGTTCCTCCCCTCCAAAGGGACCATGGTGGAAGTAGACAGCAGCCCTCACCAGACAATAACCTGCCATCACCATGACCTTTGACTTCCCATACTCTAGAACTTGGAGAAATAAATTTCTGTTCTTTATAAATTATCCACTTTGTGGTGTTTTGTTACAGCAGCACAAACAGACTAAGATACTACACTAAAAGATCTTTTAAAAATCTTCCATTATACAGAAGTCAAGAAAATATGTAATCTGTGCATTTTCATTCAGCATAAAGCCTGTGACTGGATAAATATATATAGTCATATGCGTGCACACACACACACACACACATAGAGAGAGACTATATGTGTGCACTACATATATGCACACACGCATATATTATATAATATATATAATACACATATATAATGTAGTGTGTGTGTGTGAGAAAGAGAGAGAGAGAGAAAAATGAGAGAGAGGAGACTGATTCATGGTAAGAAATTTGCTCATACAATAGTGGAGGCTTAGTGAGTCCAAAATGTGCTGGGAGGAGGCCAGCAGCCTGAAGATTCAGGAAGGAGTTACAGTTATCATCCAAAAGAGGTCTGCTGGAGAATTCCCTCTTGTTCAAGGGAGGCCATCCCTTTGTTTTTCCCGGGCCTTGAATAATTGAGGCCCATCCACATTATTGAGAGTATTCTGCTTCACTCAAAGTATGCCAACTTAAACATGTATCTCATCCAGAAATGGCCTCACAGAAACATACAGAATAATGTTTGATCAAATATCTGGACGCTGTGGCCCAGCCAAGTTGACACATAAAATTAACCATCATACTTGGCTTTCTGACTTCCTGAATACTTCATTCAAGGTGAATAAACAAAATCATTTGATGACTGAGCAACAACTACAATAATTCTTGAACTTCTTTCTAG
The DNA here is from genome assembly GCF_002776525.5 of Piliocolobus tephrosceles. Lineage (NCBI taxonomy): Eukaryota > Metazoa > Chordata > Mammalia > Primates > Cercopithecidae > Piliocolobus > Piliocolobus tephrosceles. The sequence continues at coordinate 58,941,225 of NC_045443.1, forward strand.
TGGAGTTTGAAAAAGACACTCTCTTGCTGTGACCATTTCTCCTGGAAAACCTATGAAGAGGTAGCTGGCACAGCAGCACTAATATCCCAGCTGCCTCTTAGCAAATTTTACCAGCAGTGCTCTGGAAGAGCCAAGCGTATTACCTAAGCACCAATTATGAGACAGATTTGTTGCACATCTGTAAGGACTAGACTGAGAAAACCACAGTGCATAAGAAATGGGAGGATGATATTCCGTATATAAGGCCTTGACAAGTTGGGTAGACTTAACATAGCACAGTTACCTCAAATGGTCATGGTGGGTGAAATGGAGAATCAAAAACTACCTGATACACCTTGACAATGTCTCCATCTGTCACTAATTTCAGTAACCTCAGAAAGGCTAAACCTTAGTGAGACATCACCAGTACTACTGAAAATAATTCTATTATGATCCATAGACATTTTTAGTCAATTTATATAAACAATTTTGCTTCATGTTATGAATATTTATCTTTGCCTTCAGTATCACATAGTGATGTGAAACAGTTTTACTGAATAGGATCTCCTTAGACCATTACCTAGGTACAACGTGAATTATTTTAAATTCACCATTAACAGCTTTTATCATAAACTTTACTCATAAGGGAATTCACTTAAAACCCATCTAAGAAATCCTCAAAGCTATAATCTGGAGGCAGATGGTTCACAACTATATTATATATGCAGGAGTGCTCTCAACAAGTTGATTTCATTTGTGAAATTTAATCTCAAACAATCGTTGGACTGTCTAGCCAGACATTTGCCTTCAGTAATCTCACAAATCAATCATATGTTGTAATTTAAGATGGAGGTTGAGATTTCTAATTACGATACTTGTTTAGATTATCCTGACTGTCAGCCAATGTGTCTGAGAATATTCAATTTGATTTCTTTCAAGATAGAATAAATGCATCTCAGTATATGGATCCTAGAAACAGGCTGACCAAATCAACTCTCCTCACAATTACTTAGCCTTTTCAAATATAGAGTATTTTAAAGTTACAAAGCAGAGATTGCATTCAATTTACAAGCATTCTTTGAAAATAAATTTATACTACCTGATATTACCCAGTTTCTCTTTCTCTGTCTCTCTCTCTCTCTCTCTATCATCCTTCTCCCTGCCTCACCAGTTTTCTTTTAACAGGACCAAGAAGAGAATAGAAAATGCAATGGAAGTGTAAAATATGTTTGTCCCATCATTCTCAGCAAACACAAGAACAGAAAACAAAAACACCGCATGTTCTCACTCATAAGTGGGAGTTGAACAATAAGAACACATGGACACAAGGGTTGTGGGGGAATATCACACACCAGGGCCTGTGAGCGTTGGGGGGCAAGGGGTGGGAGAGCATTAGGAGAAATACCTAATGTAGACGATGGGTTAATGTGTACAGCAAACCACCATGGCACATGTATACTTGTGTACAAACCTGCACATTCTGCACATGTATCCCAGAACTTAAAGTCTAAAAAAACAAGTCTAAAACAAATTAAAAAATAGACACTGGAGACTCAGAAGGATGGGAAGGTGGGAGGGGAGTGAAGGATGAAAAGTGGCTTAATAGGTACAATGTACATTATTCAGAAAATGGTTACATTAAAAGCCCAGACTTCATTATTCAAAATACCCATGTAATACAACTCACTTGTAGCCCTTAAATTTACACAAATAAGCAAATTTTTTTAGATGTAAAAAAAAAGTTTGTCATTAGAAGAGAATAAGCAATAAAAGATAAGGTGAAATAGCCAATGGTAAGCAGAATCTCAACAAAAGAATGCTTTATTGACTTTAGGCTAATCCTACCATAAATCACGGGAAGCCAACATTGCTACTTAACAGGAAAAAAAAAAAAAAAAAAAAATGCCATAATACTGAAACATGAGAGCAAAGCATATATTTAACAGCTAAATAACTCATGTTAAACAAGTTCAATATTAAACATTATAATAAATGGAATTCTATGGCTTAGTGTAAGCTATATGTATTTTTTTGGTTTTAATTTGGCAATTTGAGTTTTATATCTTAGATCACATTTCAACTGAATGGCTGATTTTGCTATAACTAATATACATTACTTCAAAAATTTTAAAGTGTTGTATAAGCTTAAAACATTAAAAATATGTACAATGGTATAAGGTTCCAATATTCTTATTTGCTCGTGGGAATCTTAAATTATTTTCAAATTAATTAGAGTTATTACTGTAGCCCCAATTTTTTATATGCAAATTATCTCCCTTCCCCGTCTCTCCTCTCTCTCTGCTGTGTGTGTGTGTGTGTGTGTGTGTGTGTGTATGTGCCTCCATCTCTCTCTTGCGTGTGTGTGTGTGTATATATATATTTTTACACACATACACACACACATATATATGTATATGAAGACAGTCTAGTTGAGAAAGCATTTCAATGGATTTTTGTTCTATTATGATAGTACCATACAGATATAAAGGCAGGAAAAAAAACTCAGTTCAATCTTGACATCATGGAACACAATATTCAGATTCTGCCAGATCGTGTTTAGTTGCTATATACTAAGGAGACAAATTATAGGTAAATTGCCCTTGAATAGGATCACAATCTGGTATTCTTGAGTGTTAGAAGAGTTATGGGCCATGCAATATTGAACTGCCAACATGCTTTCGTGGCACTTACACAAACTTCTGTCCTACCACTTCTGTACATGACAATGATTTCCTGACTTTCTATCCAATTGACTGTGAATTTGTGAACTCTTGGACAGCAAAGAGTCATAATTTTTAAAAAACTTAATCCCCAAAATCTAGCACAATGTGTGGCACATACCCACATAGTATACATTCAATTTATCTTCACAGAGTGAATGAATGAATGGGCAAGCTTCCTTTAAACAGAGTTTGTTAATTCTGCCAAGGAGATTCATATTTATTCTTTTAGACAGAGTCTTACTCTGTCACCCAGGTTAGAGTGCTGTGGTGCAATCTCAGCTCACTGCAGCCTCCACCTTCCGGGTTCAAGCAATTCTCATGTCTCAGCCTCCCGAGGCTGGGACTGCATGTGTGTGCCACCACACCTGGCTAATTTTTGTATTTTTAGTAGAGATTGGGTTTCACCGTGTTGGCCTGGCTGGTCTCGAACATTTGGCCTCAAGAGATCCATCTGCTTCTGCCTCCCAAAGTGCTGAGATTACAGGCATGAGCCACTGTGTCCGGCCCATATTTGTTCTTATTTTTAAAGTACTTTAAACAGTGCATTCTGTTTTAAATGGATGTATATTCTGCAGTGTTTACAATGTGTTACCAATGACATCATCCAACTAGCAGGCACGTTTTAGAATTATAATAAAACAAGTAATGTTCATCTAATGGACAAGAACTCAGTATTTCTTGCAAATCCCATATTCAGAAAGAGACTTAAAGCCACATAACCTGTCTATAGGTTCCATATTCTTGTATCAATTGAAAGCCCTGGATCCCCGGAACTCTACTTCTGCATTCTCCCAGACTCTGGTCTTTCTTGGTTTTCTGTCTATATCTCTTTCCACACTTCTTGTTCCTTACAGGCACTTTCTTCCACATTAGTTGTTAAAATGTCTTTGATGCATTTATATGCATTCCTTTTGAGAGAGCTTTCTTGATTAATTATTTCAATACCACCTAGGGAATAATAATTTCCAGATTTCTATCTTGACCTCAAGGCCTATATATCAAAATTATCCTCCAGATATCTCCACCTCATAGTCTCCTTAGCAATTATTATTACAAAAATAAGTCAAGCCAGAAATATGTAAGAAACATGTGAGTCTGTAATTTTTCCTTTCATTCACTTTTCATATTCAATTAATTACCAAGCCTTATCAATTCCCTGCCCTCTGCACCCACACTACCATCACCTCCCTATCTTACTTCAGGCCCATTACCTCATACCTCCCTCAATTCTATTGACCCATTGCAGCCAGATAGACATTTTGAAGTATAAATCAGACCCTTCTCCTCTCCTATTTAACGTACTTCAATGCTTCACCAATGCACAGAGAATAAAATCCAAATCTTTTAACATGGTATTTAAAAGCCCATCATGATACAAACTCAGTCTGCCATGATTCCCCTCACAGGGATTCCTCATTATATACTTCCCCTCACACACATTGTTACCCCATGAAATGGTTTCAATTCCATGAGTAAGACATGATCTTCTACTCCATCATGCCTTCATCTAGGCTTTTTTTTTTTGTTTTGGTAGATTGATCTAGACAACTCTGTGAATTTCTCTTCATCCCTTAAAAGTCACAAATATATGCCATCCTAAAACAAGGAACTTACTGTTTCTTAAGGTAGCCCATTCAATGTCATCTAGAGTTGACACTTAGAAAGTTATTACTATAACCTTAGTTGTATTCCTTGTAGTCACACAGAACAAATCTACATTTTTTCTTTCACATGCTATATCATCAAACAGTTTAAAGCATATTGCTCCTAGTGCTTTAATTCCCTGAAGTAAATCTCCACAAAATCCTTTACATTTGCCTCTTTTCTTCTACCCCATTAAAAGCTGGTATCCAGGACTTTCTTGAGCACATCCAGATGAGGTTTGATCACTCTAAAGTAAAGTTCAATGCCAGCCTTTATATTAGGTGCACTTCACAAACAACTCTCCACTACTCACAGGTGAATTGACAAGTCCTGAACAGCCTGGCAGGGAGCTAGAAATCCTGCACTTGTGGGAAAATTACGTGTTATTTCTCAGCTGCATCTTCACTCCACTCTCCAGAGTAAGAAAACAAAATTGGATCTGAAGTCATTGATTAAGAGACTTAAATTCCACAGAAAACGTGTGATGGACAGAGGAGGGAAAGAACCATGGGAGAATGTACATAGGAAAGATTATCCATATTTTTTAATAGGAGGTTTGCCACTCACAATAGATGAAAAAGCACCACTAAGTATGGCTCCTTGAAGATACCTTTCTATTCCCCAAGTCCTATGAGGTGCCATTTTTCTTTTTTAAAGGCATTGTAGCAACCAAAACCAGGTAAAAGTGTTGCCTCTCCCAGGAGTGCTTATCTTTAAACAAATATCAAGGTCTTAAACATTAGATATAAAGTCCTGACAGAATTTTATTTATCAGCCTTCAGGTAAGAGACAGAAATATTGCTCTCGCCACTTAGTTCACAAAACAGAAGCAGTCACCTAACGATGTACCTTGCAGTCGCAAATGAAATTCTATGGTGTTCAAACTGGTCCTATTACAATGTGTGAACATTCACAATTAACTGTAAGATTATAAGCACAATATTCAGAGTAACATCTACAGATAAACACCTGGCTCAAATATTGCAGAAGCATCTACATCTTAGAAGAACTTAAAAGCACTCATATATCCCCCATTTCTCATTTTAATTACAAAAATACAGGCCAAGTTTTGGAAATAGAGCCTGATGATATATTTTTTACATTATTTTTCAATAACTCTTTAAACAAATACCAAGGTAGACACTCTAGGCCCTATTAAATTATATTTAATTAAGTAATCAGCTCTTAAATTTAAAATATCAGGTTTAAAATATTACTTTTTTTTTTTGAGACAGTCTCATTCTATTGTCTAGGCTAGAGTTCAGTGGCACAATCATGGCTTACTGCAGCTTCAACCTCCTGGGTTTAAGCAGTTCTCCTGCCTCAGCCCTCCAAGTAGCTGGGGGTACAGGTGAATGCCACCACATCTGCCAAATTATTTTTTTATATAGACTGGGTCTCACTATGCTGCCCATGTTGGTCTTTAACTCCTGGCCTCAAGCAATCTTCCCAAAGCGCTGTAAAGACAGGCATGAGTCACTGCACCTACCCTAAAAATGTTACTTTTACTAATGCTACTTTATGGACACCTAGTTTAGTGTCCTATCTACCTTGAACTGAATATCTAATTAAAGAAAAAGATTACCTTAATATATTAATCCATTTCTGTCCAAATCTCTTTAAAACTTAGCATTATTATAGTGACTACATGCTTCCTTAAGTGTTTTCACATCTCCATATCATTTGAGAGTTTAAAGATTATTTAATATAAATATCACTTATTCAATTTCTGAATTTCTCATTACTATAGAAAAAAAAGTCTACCTACTCTTCTTAAGAAATATCAAATTTAAGGTGTTATACCATATTTAGTTTTTCATTAAGTTAAATGACCTAAATGTAGTGGATATTAACGTAAAACATAAAACATGCTCTTCCCACAGTTCTCTCCATCTCACATAATGGCAAATCCCTCATTGTATTTGTTTAGGACAAAAGTTTAAGTCAGTTGTGATATTACTCATGTTGCCTTTCTAACTGTAATTCTACCAGTTGCCCTAGTTCACTCCACTCCAGCCACAAGCATCATTTCTACCCCTTTAATATGATTTGCCCAGCAAAGCTCTCATCTCAGGTACTTTACTTCTTCCCTCTGCCTGGATAGCTTGTCCTCCATTTAGCCATTAGCTCATCCCCTCACCTCCAAAGACTTCAATCAACTATGCAAACTCCCTTGCTCAGCAACACTCCCCACTTTCCTCCCCTGCTTAATTTTCTTCCCATGACATCTATCAACATCCAACATACTATATATTTACTTATTTTGTTTTTTTTTTTTGTATCCTCCCATGTGGTATGCAGAATTCCAAATATATACTCCCGAGATTTTCATCCCTTGATTATTCAAACAAACACTAATCTAAACACTGCTATAAAGAGATTCTGCAGATGTAATTATGGTTGCTAATCAGCTGATGTTAAAGGAGGGAGACTACCCTGGACTATCTAGGTGGACCCAATGTAATCATCTGAGACCCCAAAAGGCAGAGAAAGCCAAAAGAGCCCACCTGAGAAATGCAGTGGAAGAGGAAGAAAGGCAACAGATGGGGGAAGGGGAAGTCAAAGAGCTTCAGAGCATGAGACAGACTCAACATGCCATTGCTGGTGTGAGGTGAAGGAGGAAATATGATTAGAATGACAGGCATCCTGAAGAAAGCCAGAGAGCCTCCTGATGATGGCTACTTGGAAATGTGGTTTAGTTGTGTCCCCACCCAAAATCTCACCTTGAATTGTAATCCCCATAATCCCTACTTGTCAAGGGTGGGGCCAGATCGAGGTAATTGGATCATGAGGGTAGCTTCCCCCATGCTGTTCTCATGATAGTGAGTGAGTCTCATGAGATCTGATGGTTTAACAAGCATCTGGCATTTTCCTTGCTTGCACTCACTCCGTCTTGCCGCCCTGTGAAGAAGGTACCTGCTTTTCCTTTGCCTTGTGCCATGATTGTAAGTTTCCTGAGGCCTCCCCAGCAATGTGGAACTGTGAGTCAATTAAACCTCCTCCTTTATAAATTACCCAGTCTCTGGTATTTCTTCATAGCAGTGTGAGAATGAACTAATACACAAGGAAACAGCCACCTCAGTCCTACATTTACAAACAAACGAATTCTAACAATAACCTGAATGAGCTTGGAAGTGGATTCTCCCCAAAGCCTTCGGAAAGAAACAAAGCCTTGCTGTGAAAAGGTGAAACACATTCCTTAATTTCAGTCTTGTGAAACCCAGAGCAGAGATCCACCTGAGCTACACTGTGCCCGGACATCTGACCTAAAGATAATTACTGGATATTGTATTAAGTCACTAAATTTGTGGTAATTTTCTATGGCAGCAATAAAAAAATGAATATACCCTATTAGAATACAGGCCTGATGAAGGCAGGGATTCTCATCCAGTTTGTTTTGTTTTGTTTTCAGTGCTCTGACAAGAATTTAGAATAGAATCTGACAATAGGAGGCAATAAAGACTTTTTGAATATAGCATACATATTCTTTCCCACAAAATCTGTATCTCACAAAGTCTTTTGAAATTTTTAGCCCAAAAATGTTGCATAAAAATATTTAAAATTAAAATGTGAAAGGTAAGTTGTTTTGAAAGCTCTTCATTCAGTAGTTTGTTTCTCTTCAAGTTAGCAGCGGCTATCAGTTCTGTGAATTAGACCACAGGAAACAGTCAAATACCACTTCCTAAAGCAGTGTTTTTCAATCTACAGGTGGCAACACATAAGCAGGTGACAAAAGCAATTTATGAAGTTGAGATCATGGGAAGGAAGGAAAAGAGGGAGGGAGGGAGGAAGGGAAGAAAATAAAATCAAAATATTATAATGCAACTTTAATTTTAATGTAGCATGTATGCATGTGTGTATGCATGTTGTGTGTGTGGTAGATCACTATGTAAGATGTATTTCTTACTGTGAGTTCCATTAAAATAATTAGAAAAACCCTAAAGGTCATTACAGTCTGTGTTGTGGACCAGAAAGTAATTTAGGGCCTGATTGGAAGTGAGATGAAGACAAATGAATGGGGGGTGTGTCTGTTATGAAAGAGCTGATCAAGAAAGAACCACACTATTCTAAACCTGTACTTAAACTTGCAAGGCAAGAGAGAGCATTACGATTGAAGAATTTACACAAATTGCACCACCTTAAGGTAAGGAAATGAACTTTTTTCCTCTTGCTGTGTACATCATTTTCCATGGGTCTGAACTAGCGCCCCTGGACACTGTTTAGATCCACCAGCAGAGCAGAGTCACTGAGCTTTGGTATGAAATCCAGTAGCATGTGGAAGAGTACAACCTGATGCTTTAATCAGGAAAGCATCACAAGATGCTACTTCTTTTCTTCCCTTACAGTGAAAGGATTAAAAGCCTAATACTTATCTATCTTCTGAGATTTTCAGTTATTACTGTCATTTAAATGTACCTGGAAAGGAAGTTAGAAATTTTCTTGTCACATGGAACCCAAGAATAAACCTTGGTTAGAGAAACTTGAAATTGAATCTAGTACAACATCCTCATTCTTATGTTATTCTATTATTGTTACAATATTACTCTTAACTTATATTTACCATTGATTCCAATGTTTGTTGGCAATAGACTTCATACAGGTAAAGGAAAGAATAACGTGGCTGGGTGTGGTGACTCACACCTGTAATCTCAGCACTTTGGGAGTCTGAGGTGGGCAGATCACTTGAGGCCAGGAGTTAGAGACCAACCTGACCAGCATAGCAAAACCCTGTCGCTACTAAAAATACAAAAAAAAAAAAAACTGGGTGTGGTGGGGATGCCAGTAATTCTAGCTACTTGGGAGGCTAAGGCATGAGAATCGCTTGAACCCAAGAGGCGGAGGTTGCAGTGAGCTAAGACTGTGCCACTGCCCTCCAGCCTGAGCAACAGAGTAAGACTCTGTATCAAAAAAAAGGAGAAAAAAGAAAAGAATAATGCAACTGTATACTACTCATTCCTCCATTCAATGGCATACTCCTTGTGGGCTGGAATCAAGCCATGCATCTCTACATTCTCTTTAATATCTAGTATGGTTGGCTAAATTGAGTAAGATAATACCTGCAAAGTACTCAGCAGAGTGCCCAGAACACAGTAAGAGCTAAGCAAATGCTTCTATATTTGTTTCTGTTGTTTTATTGTAATATGAGTACTATTAGCATAGAATGCACAGCATAGAAAATTCTTAATATATTTTGATTTTCATTGCATTATACAATAAAATAATATCATAATGCATACATTTAAAATCAATATGTATTTGAATAAACATTAAAAAATTACAGAGATCTTATCTGCTTAAGCCACTTTAAATAAGTGCATAAAGTGAAAGATTTCAATTAGTTAAAAATTAGCCAGAAAATTTCTTCTTAAGTATAAGAAAAGTCAATAGACCTGGGATAACTGATTTATAAAGGCAATCTTTCTAAAAACAATGTAAAGTTTTATATAATATGAAGTTAGGTAAGAGACCAAGTTTCTCTAACCTGATCCTTAGGTAAGAATCAACATTAAAAACTACAGTGACCACTGTATTTTGTAGCTTGGTGTCCATACCATTAGGCAAGGACTGTAAATCCTAAAAACAGAATATTATTTCCTTTAGATTTTGCACAAAGAAAGAATATCAAAACACCCACACACACAAACAAAGAATCACAGCCTGTTTTTTTCTGATGATTTCAACCATATTAAAGATTTTCTTTTCTTATATTTTAGAAGCTCTACAGCACCTTTCCCCCCTGTTACTTTTGTGTTGTATAATTAGCATATACTTATGCACTCTTTCACACTGGAAAGATGATTATTTTACTAATGACCCTTTGAAAAGTTCTTTATTATTTATATTTGAAAGTGAGTTTGAAATCAAAAGGCTTATATGACTTTTCCTTTCCTTCTGTTTGACTCAGGAGATCTTAAAAGTAATAAAAGAGATGGTTATAGATGTCACAGAAAGTCATAAGTTTTCCACCTTTAGAATGAGACATGGGGTTTGGGAAACAACTGTTGCATCTTCCACTCTTTCCAAATTAAATGCTTGGGTATGTGAAGAACAGGTATGCAACAAAACACTCAAGTTCCAAAAACGACTCCCTATTCTTTACCTTTTCCCCCTGTTAGCACCAATAGGACATGGGTCAGAACCAAAAAGCTTCCAGAGTCCAATAAAAAGACAGAAGACTGTAATTCACATTTGTAGAAAGTAAAATGTAGGCTCAAAATTAGTCTTAAGTGGAAAAATCACTCAGACCCTGATTTGTAGTCAATTCAGGAAGATGCCACGCATCTTTGCTGTGGCCATGCAAGCCTTATTACTGTTTCTGGCTGACTGCTATTTATTTAACAGGCTTACCCAAGCACTCCAGATTGGCTATGGGCCATTATAAGGGAGAATGTACATTATTGCAAATTTTAATTATTTCTCAAGCCATTTTGCTTGCAGTGATAATCCCATAAGACCAACATATCTTGCGTAAGCAAAGCGAATAGCTTTTGGCTAAGACAGCTCTTGAGTTACTTTGTAACCTATTCCTACATAACTTTTGGCCTTTCCAATTGTGGCTGGAACCTGCCAAATCAGGAGTTCAATGGCTTTTTGGCTCATGGTGATCACAACCACATTATTGAAAACAGGCATCTGGACAGTAATATCAATCATTAAAATAATGACTCAAATTTGTTTTCAAAAATAGTGCTATTTACGCATGGTGGAAACACTTCTGCTATCTGCCTCTATTCAACATTTCCTCTATCCAAGACTTCCACTGTGGGCAAAGTAACACATGCCTAGAGCTATTTTAAGAATTTTTCTTATCTCCTCCACTTTTTGCACTATTTCAGTGGAGATGGCCAAGCAGTAATAGCCTGATGACCTTGAAAATTTTTTGCTTCATTTGCAGCATCAAGGAAATTTGCCCAAATTGTTTTGTGGGCCAAACTTAGTTGCACATTTTTGCCTTTCTATTTGGAATGCCATGGTGTTCCTTTGGTTGAAAATGTCTAAGTAGCTCCATTTTCACAAGTGACATTTTTCTTGTGAAGGAAAAAAAGGATAAGAATTTACTTTGGTTGTACTCAAGATGCTTCTTCTTTCAAGTCTTTCTCTCTCCTCTTACATGTGATGATTTTTCTTTTCAAAAATGGAGTCACAGACTCTTAGAAACGGAGGGGATCTTAAAAGAAACTAAATCTAAACACCTACTATTGCATGAATACCCTCTATAATGTCTTAAATAAGGTCCTCCATTACCAGCTATTCTTTGGGGCAAAAGAGATGAAAGAAAAATAGAAAGTGCTATCTTCTATATAGAGGATAATATCTTACAACTAAAATTATAGGATGTAGATGTGATTTTTCCCTACTCATGAGTTCTCAGTCTCTCATCCACCTTGTTTCATTGCATTTGGAAGAATTTGTGAAGCAGACACTCCATTTTAAATTTGAGTCATTGAGAATATGGTCAACAGGCCAAAAGGGAGTGAAACGGCACTTGCAATTTTTTTTTTCTTTTTCTTTTTCTTTTCTTTTTTTTTTTTTTTTTTGAGACGGAGTCTCGCTCAGTCACCCAGGCTGGAGTGCAGTGGCACAATCTCGGCTCACTGCAAGCTCTGCCTCCCGGGTTCACGCCATTCTCCTGCCTCAGCCTCTCAAGTAGCTGGGACTACAGGCTCCTGCCGCCACGCCTGGCTCATTTTTTTTTTTTTTTTTTTGCATTTTTAGTAGAGACGGGGTTTCACCGATCTCTTGACCTCATGATCCACCCGCCTCGGCCTCCCAAAGTGCAGGGATTACAGGCGTGAGCCACCGCACCCGGCCCCAAATTTTTTTTCTATGAGAATTTAGACTGCATGGTCTTGACCTTTTCATTTTCAATGATCCAGAAAGTTAGAGATATTTTTAAAGGTCGACCTCATAAGAAAAGAACTCTAGGATACTTTTACCACTATTGCTTAAGAATAAGTTAAATTATTAGTACAAAGTACAGGTTAAAAGATTGGGTTTTGGCATGGAACTATGTATTTTGAAACCTGGCTTCCTAATTAATTAGCTATATGTCCTTGGGAAGTTACCCAACCTTTGCAAGTTTTCCTTACGCATCTGTAAAATGAGATAATAATATTATCTTCTTTACTGGGCTATTAGGAAGATTAAGTGAGCTAATTCATGTAAAGCACCTTGTTCAGTGTATGGCATATGTTTTAAGTATACAATAAATAATAGCTTCCCCTTGTTCACTGAGGTAATAAAAACAAAGAATTTGGTTGTCAAGAGCTCACAATTTTAAAAATTTGTTTCAGAATCTCAAAACGTTAATGAATTTCCTTAAGTCCTGTTTTTGGACTGAGAATTAATAGTGCTAGGGAAAATATTTTCATGGTATAAATAGCTTATAAGGAAACTTTACATTGCCAGAATGTTTTTAACAAATGAATACGGATTATATCATGTGCTAGCTCACTGAATAATATAATTATCCTAACTAATTGATCATGCATCCGATGGGTTTTGGAAAGGGGTGACACTTAGCTATCAGGTTAGAGTCAAGAATAATTTCATGAAATATGTTTTTATTCATGACATTTGAAACTTAGTCACTTCTGTGTATGTCTGATCAATGTATTAAATGTATTATTTGGCAGACTAAATTACCTATCTAGATGAGATTATAAAATAAGCCCATATGTCCAGACAAGGTTTAAAAGTCTGCTATATCAAATAGTATTATAAATTAGCCAGTCTCTACTTTTATGTTACTTTTTATAAAACATCAATTTATACCATTTTTCTGTTCTATTCTTCAAATATTTAACTTGAATTTTTAGTATGCTTTTCCTAAAAGCAAAACAAAACAAAACCTTTCTTTACTAATTCTATAAAGAAACAAATTTATATTTTGCCAGTCTGGAATACCCGTGTGGCGAATTAGGAAATCAAAGAACAAAGCTATTTTTCAGTTCTCTACCATCACCCAGAGGTCAGTAATTACGAAGCTGAAATATATCAGTGTCTTAAGAATATTCTTTCTGTATTCATCTTGAGAATCTGAAATTCTTCCTAGTAGCCCATTACAATAATTGTAAACCTTAACCATTAGAAAACTATTTAACGATTCAGAAATCAGGGAGATCAAAATAATTACTTTCATAAAACTAAAAGAATCTCAGTTAAAAACTGTATTAAAAGTAATATATAAAATAATGTTTTCAGAATTTATTTAGATTACTATACATTAGAAAAATAAAGGATTGGGGTCACCCTCCCAGAATTTAACATGCATCCTCAGCAGGGAAAGGAGGTTCACATTACCCTCATTTTTTTATGAAGGAACAGACAGTGTTTATTGATCAGATAATATGACAGTTGATGGTAATCTATGGAAGATGTTGTTCTGAGTGAAATAAAAATGTTTTATGAAAAAAATGAACTAAGACAAAAATAGGGAAAACATACTTTGCAAAGCTATACTCCTCCATTCTACAATTGTCACTTAAATTGGTTACTGCACACGCTCTGTTCTCTATTAATTCAGAGACCTTCTGTTTTCCCAAGCTGGCTGTCCACTCACCCTAGTTGTTTTGACTTTATTCCCAGAGGAACAGCTCCATCCTTTCCGATCTGGAAGAACTTTACATTCTTCTCCCTCTAGACATGGCTGCATATGGCACCACCATTTCTGCTCCACTATTGAAGCTATAAGAGAGAAAAAAGCATTGACTCAATGTTTTCTTCTTGGGACTGTTATTTCTCTTGTGCATCTTTAAAGAGAAACAAAAGCCACTGATTTTCCCTACCAGTGGGAATACTGGTATGTGAGGTATGCCTCTCTTTTTGTTCAAAAAGACAAAACGTTTCAAGATTTTCTAACTAAAATAATTTAAATTTTTTTATGTTATTGTAATGAGAACACTAACGAGATCTATCCACTTAACAAAATTTTAAGTGTAGAATGCAGTATAGTTAACTATAAATACAATATGACAGGATTTTTCTTTTTTTTTTTTTCTTTTTTTTTTTATTATACTTTAAGTTCTAGGGTACATGTGCATAACGTGCAGGTTTGTTACATATGTATACATGTGCCATGTTGGTGTGCTGCACCCATCAACTCGTCAGCACCCATCAATTCATCATTTATATCCGGTATAACTCCCCAATGCAATCCCTCCCCCCTCCCCCCTCCCCATGATAGGCCCCAGTATGTGATGTTCCCCTTCCCGAGTCCAAGTGAGCTCATTATGACAGGATTTTTCATGTGAAAATAGACTTCATGAAAGCTAACATAGTGAAAATAAACTATGCAAATGTGTATATGCATCAATTTATATAAACATACAAGAAAATGGACCTGTGACCAGTTTAGAGTCAACGCTTTATAATCAATATAACATTCCCATGAATAAGATGATTATCAGGAGGGTGTTTATCACAGTTGTCATGATTTTTTTTAACTGTGTGCTATAACCTCATCACAAACAATATATTATAGTAATATGAGCACTTAACAAATTACTATTTATGGTAACATCAATTAAATAAAAGCATATGAAGATTTATGTTCTACTATAATTCGGTGAACTCTCAAGGAAAAAAAAATAATATGTTATTGCATCATCATAAAAGTTGATATTTTGTGTGAATTCTATCCACAACTAAATATTCACTCATATACATGGTGCTATTTTTTTAATTCTTAAGAACATCCATGGGTTTAAGAACCCATAATATTAAATCATCCATTTTCATCTTTCCTTTTCCAATTAATTTACACATACTCAACCTCCCACCATCCACCAAGAAATCAACATTTCATGGTATCAATATCAGATGCACATAAATTTAATGGAACCTCATTATAATGCCTTTTGCAACAGAACTGCATAGTATTTTAGACCTTCTTCTACAGGATTTTAGATTTCAAAATGCCACCCAAATATTCCAGTTTCAACTTATTATGCTATTTGTAGTATGTTCACCCAGGACTGATCCCCCATTGAGAGCGTTATAGTGAGGTTCCAGTTCTAAGCCATCCTTGGCTGTGCTGTCACAATAAGGAATGGAAGAAGTCGCACCATCCACACATGATGGAGCAGCTCGCGTGGTGCCTGCCACTTGCCCGGGGAAGCAGGAGCACTTGACCGTTTGTGACCGTTCTTCTATCTTGTTCTTATTACAGCATCTGTGGAGTGCCACCACCTCACAAGTTCCCGTTTTAACATGGTGAGCTGCACAAACAAAAACAAAAGATAAGACAACATTGAGAAAGCTTTGGACACTTCCTGCCACCCTTCTTTTTAATTAGCAGTACATTAAATATAGCTCTATAAGGGGTCCACCATGCATGAAACGAGAAATACAATGATGCTAACTCCATAATGCAGATCTGATTTCTTTTCTAAATGTGGTAGGAACATTTCTATCAGTGAATGCTTGGTAAAGCAGGAACAATTAGTGACTAGATTAGAATAAGCTGTTAAAAGTCTGATATAGAGGCAATATGTACCATCATCAAAAACATATTTATTTGCATATGACTTTTTAATGCCTTTTTGTTGAATGTGTTAAAGTAAAATAAACCTCTGGTCGAGGTACCCTGCAATGGGACAGAGGCCAGCCCCATTCTCAAAGCGGGTGACTGCTGATAAAGCTTGTGTTATTCTAGGGGACAGTATGAGGACTAGGCAGGAAGTAGAGGCAGACGATGGGCACCCACATCCTCAGTATTCTTCTGCTCAATTTCCCTAAAAATGAACAAATGCAGTGTTCTTGAAATTGCCACCATCTTTCTGGAAGATCCAGCCAGTCCCAGAACCCAGAGTCATTCCTTTCAATTTCACCTGAGTGGGCAACTGCCACCAAATGGTACGATGAACTTGGATAATTCTTATCTGCCAGCCAATTGCTTGTAAACCCAGGCCAATAAGCTGTCAGGCTTCCATACTCATTTTGTCAACCTTGAACAAGGCCACTGAGTGTGCTGGGTTAATGAAAATTTTGGACCCCACTCATTATTTTATGTTAAGATTCTAGTTTGTCTTCATTATTTTTTTTTCAGCATTTCTTCTTCAAATAGTAATCTGACTGTGAAAAGATAAAACTTTTGCCTGCTAAAATTAAAAACAGCTTAAAATCAAACATTTGTTAAAAGATTATGCTTTCAGTAATTTTAAAAGTGTAACTCTTATAAAAACAGAAATTACAATGGAAAAGCAGGAGATCTTAAGTTGTTTAATGGCATAAACATATGGAGACCCATTGCAAATGAGATCAGAACATCATGCATTTATATTAATCTTCCCATTGAAGATGAGTGAAACCAATGTGCAGTAACTCAGGCTAAGTAGCTTGCTCAGAATTTTTTTTTTTTTTTTTTTTTTTTTTTTTTTTTTTTTTTTTGGTGATAATACAAACTATACTCTCCAAATTGTTCTTTTTTTATATGCATTTTTTTTATTATACTTTAAGTTCTAGGGTACATGTGCACAATGTGCAGGTTTATAACATGTGGACACATGTGTGGTGTTGGTGTGCTGCACCCATTAACTCATTTACATTAGGTATATCTCCCAATGCTATCCCTCCCCCTTCCCCAACCCCTCAACAGGCCCTGGTGTGTGATGTTCCCCTTCCTGTGTCCAAGTGTTCTCATTGTTCAATTCCCACCTATGAGTCAGAACATGCAGTATTTGGTTTTTTGTCCTTGCGACAGTTTGCTCAGAATGATGGTTTCCCGCTTCATCTATGTCCCTACAAAGGATATGAACTCATCCTTTTTTTATGGCTGCATAGTATTCCATGGTGTATATGTGCCACATTTTCTTAATTCAGTCTATCATTGATGGACATTTGGGTTGGTTCCAAGCCTTTGCTATTGTGAAGAGTGCCACAATAAACATACCTGTGCATGAGTCTTTACAGCAGCATGATTTAAAATTCTTTGGGTATATACCCAGTAATGGGATGGCTGGGTCAAATGGTATTTCTAGTTCTAGATCCTTGAGGAATCGCCACACTGTCTTCCACAATGGTTGAACTAGTTTACAATCCCACCAACAGTGTAAAAGTGTTCCTATTTCTCCTCGTCCTCTCCAGCACCTGTTGTTTCCTGACTTTTTAATGATAACCATTCTAACTGGTGTGAGATGGTATCATTTACATTTTTCTGATGGCCAGTGATCATGAGCATTTTTTCATGTGTCTGTTGGCTGCATAAATGTCTTCTTGTGAGAAGTGTCTGTTCATATCCTTTCCCCACTTTTTGACGGGGTTGCTTTCTTGTTTTTTTCTCGTAAATTTGCTTGAGTTCTTTGTAGATTCTGGATATTAGCCCTTTGTCAGATGAGTAGATTGCAAAAGTTTTCTCCCATTCTATAGGTTGCCTGTTCACTCTGATGGTAGTTCCTTTTGCTATGCAGAAGCTCTTTAGTTTAATTAGATCCCATTTGTCAATTTTGGCTTTTGTTGCCGTTGCTTTTGGTGTTTAGGCATGAAGACCTTGAACATGCCTGTGTCCTGAACGGTATTGCCTAGGTTTTCTTCTAGAGTTTTTGTGGTTTCAGATATAACATTTATATCTTTAATCCATCTTGAATTAGTTTTTGTATAAGGTGTAAGGAAGTGATCCAGTTTCAGCTTTCTAAATGTGGCTAGCCAGTTTTCCCAGCACCATTTATTAAATAGGGAATCCTTTCCCCATTTCTTGTTTCTCTCAGGTTTGTCAAAGGTTCGATGGCTGTAGATGTGTGGTATTATTTCTGAGGGCTCTGTTCTGTTCCACTGGTCTATATCTCTGTTTTGGTACCAGTACAATGCTGTTTTGGTTACTGTAGCCTTGTAGTATAGTTTGAAGTCAGGTATTGTTATGCCTCCAGCTTTGTTCTTTTGACTTAGGATTGTCTTGGCAATGATAGAGAATGCCACAAAGATACTCCTTGACAAGAGCAACTCCAAGACACATAATTGTCAGATTCACCAAAATTGAAATGAAGGAAAAATGTTAAGGGCAGCCAGAGAGAAAGGTCGGGTTAGCCACAAAAGGAAACCCATCAGAATAACAGCAGATCTCTTGGGAGAAACTCTACAAGCAGGAAGACAGTGGGGGCCAATATTCAACATTTTTAAAGAAAAGAATTTTCAACCCTGAATTTCATATCCAGCCAAACTAAGCTTCATAAGTGAAGGAGAAATAAAGTCCTTTACAGACAAGCAAATGCTGAGAGATTTTGTCACCACCAGGCCTGCCTTACAAGAGATCCTGAAGGAAGCACTAAACATGGAAAGGAACAACCAGTACCAGCCATGGCAAAAACATGCCAAATTGTAAAGACCATCGATGCTAGGAAGAAATTGCATCAACTAACGAGCAAAATAACCAGCTAACATCATAATGACAGGATCAAGTTCACACATAACAATATTAACCTTAAATGGAAAAGGGCTAAATAGTCCAATTAAAAGACGCAGACTGGCAAGTTGGATAAAGAGTCAAGACCTATCAGTGTGCTGTATTCTCACATGCAGAGACCCATCTCACATGCAGAGACACACATAGGCTCAAAATAAAGGGATGGAGGAAGATCTACCAAGCAAATGGAAAACAAAAAAGGCAGGGGTTGCAATCCTAGTCTCTGATAAAACAGACTTTAAACCAACAAAGATCAAAAGAGACAAAGAAGACCATTACATAATGGTAAAGGAATCAATTCAACAAGAAGAGCTAACTATCCTAAATATATATGCACCCAAGACAGGAGCACCCAGATTCAGAAAGCAAGTCTTTACAGACCTACAAAGAGACTTAGACTCCCACACAATAATAATGGGAGACTTTAACACCCCACTGTCAACATTAGACAGAACAATGAGATAGAAAGTTAACAAGGATATCCAGGAATTGAACTCAGCTCTGCACCAAGCGGACCTAATAGACATCTACAGAACTCCCCACCCCAAATCAACAGAATATACATGCTTCTCAGCACCACATCACACTTATCCCAAAATTGACCACATAGTTGGAAGTAAAGCATTCCTCAGCAAATGTACAAGAACAGAAATTATAACAAACTGTCTCTCAGACCACGGTGCAATTAAACTAGAACTCAGGATTAAGAAACTCACTCAAAACTGCTCAACTACATGGAAACTGAACAACCTGCTCCTGAATGACTACTGGGTACATAACAAAATGAAGGCAGAAATAAAGATGTTCTTTGAAACCAATGAGAACAAAGATACAACATACCAGAATCTCTGGAACACATTTAAAGCAGTGTGTAGAGGGAAATTTATAGCACTAAATGCCCACAAGAGAAAGCAGGAAAGATCTAAAATTGACACCCTAACATCACAATTAAAAGAACTAGAGAAGCAAGAGCAAACACATTCAAAAGCTAACAGGAGGCAAGAAATAACTAAGATCAGAGCAGAACGGAAGGAGACAGAGACACAAAAAACCCTTCAAAGACATCAATGAATCCAGGAGTTGGTTTTTTGAAAAGATCAACAAAACTGATAGACTGCTAGCAAGACTAATGAAGAAGAAAAGAGAGAAGAATCAAATAGATGCAATAAAAAATGATATCTAGAAGAAATGGATAAATTCCTGGACACATATACCCTCCCAAGACTAAACCAGGAAGAAGTTGAATCCCTGAATAAACTGATGAGTAACAGGCTGTAAAACTGAGGCAATAATTAATAGCCTATCAACCAAAAAAAGTCCAGGAGCAGATGGATTCACAACCGAATTCTACCAGAGGTACAAGGAGGAGCTGGTACCATTCCTTCTGAAACTATTTCAATCAATAGAAAAAGAGGGAATCTTCCTAAACTCATTTTATGAGGCCAACATCATCCTGATACCCAAGCCTGGCAGAGACACAACAAAAAAAGAGAATTTTAGACCAATATCCCTGATGAACATCGATGCAAAACTCCTCCATAAAATACTGGCAAATCGAATCCAGCAGCACATCAAAAAGCTTATCCACCATGATCAAGTGGGCTTCATCCCTGGGATGCAAGGCTAGTTCAACATATGCAAATCAATAAACGTAATCCAGCATATAAACAGAACCAAAGACAAAAACCACATGATTATCTCAATAGATGCAGAAAATGTCTTTGAAAAAATTCAACAGCCCTTCATGCTAAAAACTCTCAATAAATTCGGTATTGATGGAACATATCTCAAAATAATAAGAGCTATTTATGACAAACCCGCAGCCAATATCATACTGAATGGGCAAAAACTGGAAGCATTCCCTTTGAAAACAGGCACAAGACAGAGATGCCCTCTCTCACCACTCCTATTCAACATAGTGTTGGAAGTTCTGGCCAGGGCAATCAGGCAGGAGAAATAAATAAAGGGTATTCAATTAGGAAAAGAGGAACTCAAATTGTCCCTGTTTGCAGATGACATGATTGTATATATAGAAAACCCCATTGTCTCAGCCCAAAATCTCCTTAAGCTGATAAGCAACTTCAGCAAAGTCTCAGGATACAAAATCAATGTGCAAAAATCACGAGCATTCTTATACACCAATAACAGACAAATAGAAAGTCAAATCATGAGTGAAGTCCCATTCACAATTGCTTCAAAGAGAATAAAATACCTAGGAATCCAACTTACAAGGGATGTGAAGGACCTCTTCAAGGAGAACTACAAACCACTGCTCAACGAAATAAAAGAGGACACAAACAAATGGAGGAACATTCCATGCTCATGGATAGGAAGAATCAGTATCATGAAAATGACCATACTGCCCAAGGTAATTTATAGATTCAATGCCATCCCCATCAAGCTACAAATGACTTTCTTCACAAAATTGGAAAAAGCTACTTTAAAGTTCATATGGAGCTTGCTCAGATTTTTCTAAGAGAGAGCAAATCACACATATTGCCTACATCTTATCCTTCTATGTGAGATCAAGAAACTCAAGTGTAACATCCAGTTTAGACATATAATCCTCAATAGGACCTTCAAGAGGTAGATACCATTTCTGCCACTATAGATACAAATTGGGATGTTTCCTGTGTTTGATTCAAACACAAATCTAGCTCTATGAAAGCTAAAAAATAAGAGTCAGACTTCTGTGCCTATCCTCTCATGCTCTGGGAGAATATTTTCTTAGCTAAGAATGAGTCAGTTTGTTTTAATTTGCTGAATGTTTTATATTACATTATACAAATTAATATTCTGCCTTCTCTACATTTCTTTATTAAGTCATGTTTTAAGTGAGTAAATACCATACATCAGCCATGGTCTTGAGTACTGGAAACACAGCAATGAATAAGGGACACAATCTGTTCCTGCCCTCAAAGAGCTTATGTTTCTGAGGAGAAAACAAATAAAAAGCACCCATGGTAATAATTAAGACAATGTTAGATTTTTAAGCTCCTTGAAGAAAATACAGTAGAGTAGAGTAGAGTAGAATAGAATAGAGTAGAGTAGAGTAGAGTAATGTGATTCACAGTAATTTTGTAGGAAGGGAATGTATATTTTTTCAAGTGTCACAGGAAACGTCTCTCTTTGAGGAGATAATCCAAATCATGAGCTGAATAATGAGAAGGAAGTCTCTAATATGAAGATATAAGAAAGGAAGAACAAATATAAGAGCAGCAAATAACAAGGCCATGAAGTACAGGAAAGCGTGGTATGTCCCCAGGGCAGCAAAGATGGCCAGGGTGGCTGGAGTGTGGCTAAACAATTGAACGTTTGAGGGAAATGCATCAGAAACATAAGCAAATCATGGAAGGGCTGGTATGCTATAGTAAGGAGATTGGATTTTATTCTTCCTGCATGGGAAATCTTTGGGTAGAAATAGTAATACCTCATCTATCTATTAGAAGTTTACTCATGCTGCTCTTTAGAGATTGGGATGAAGAAAGCAAGACTGGAGACCAGTTATGAAGAGGTGTAGGAATCTCTGTGATCAAGGATGAGACTTAGACTAGATAACAACAGCAGAGATGGGGAGAAGTAGCAGCTTGGATATATTTCAATGTAGAGTTGATTTGATTTACCAGTGGGTAAAATGTGGGGTATGAGGGAAAGAAGAATCAAGAATTACCCCTAAGCTTGGACTGAGCAATGAGAAGCTGATGGTTCTGATAGATAGAGAAGGCCTAGGAAAGAGAAATTTGTTGGAAGATGGATGAGGTTAGTATATCTGTACTTCTGTTGGGGCCATGTTAACCTTAAAAGATACCAATGCAGAGATGTAAATCAAGCAACAACATTTATAAAATAAAGCTTAGGGGAGATATTTGGGCTACATAGATAGTCTTAAGTGATCTAAGCCTACAGATGGTATGTAAAGCCATGGACTGAACAAGATTACCATGGAAAAGGTTTCTACCAACAGAAAAAGAAGAAAAAAGAACAGTCTAAAATCTAGATCTGAAATGGGGAGACAGCAAGAAAACTGATAAGGAGCTGCACAAAAGGTAAAAGGATAAAGTAATGTGTCTGTGAAGGAATGAAGAAATAGAAGACAAAAGAATAAAAGGCTTCAAAAAGGAGAGATTGATCAGCTCTGTAAAATGCTGTTGAAAGGTCCAATTAAAAGAAGAGAAATAATTGTCCATTTAAAAAGTAATACAGTGTAGTGGCCAAGAGTATAGACTCCAAAATTCGAGCACCGAGTTAAAATCTAAGTTCTTCCTAATAACTATTTGATCTTGGTATGTTATCTATTATGCATGGGCAGCTGAGTTTTTTTTTTTTTTTTCATGTCTAAAAGAGGGATATTAATAGCACAATCTTCATAGAATTAACTGAGGATTAAATGAGTCATGTATCAAGTGTTTAAGACACTGCCTCCCTGTAGCAGGCACTTCTGTAAGTGTTAGTTGTTTATACTGCTATTAACATTTGATCTTAGTAAAAATCATGTTAGTGGCATGAAAAAAAAGAAAAACATTATTGAAGTAAGCTTAGTAGAGAAGGAAAGGTAAGGTTGTTATAGTTATAAAAAGTCTTTCAATGAGTTTTTCTGGGAAGGGAGAAAGGAAAGGAAGCAAGAACTGGAATGAAGCATGGGGTCAAGAGAATTTTTTTAAAAGGATGCTTTAAAAGCATGCTTTTTTGACGGAGTGATTTAGTAGAGAGGGAAAACGACAACACAAGGGAGAAAATAGATCATTAACAAAGAATTTTCTTAAGAAAGAAAAGTAAATTGTGATCCAGGGCACCTGGGGGGTTGGCATTAGATTTGTGTGAGGACACAATCCATTTTAACAAGAGGAAAGTGGGACATGTAGGTACAGAGTCAGGTAGATGTGAGTGGATTAGGTGGTGAGAGGATAAGGTAGTTTCTTATCTGATTTCATCTATTTTTCCTATGAAATATAGCAGCCCTTGGAGAAGAAAAAAAGAGGGTCTGATATAGATACCTAAGAAAGAGGAAAAGTGAATTTACCAGGAAAGAGTGGTAGGAATACCTGACAGGGAGTTAGCTGATGCACACTGTAAACTGCAGAGAACACAGCAGAATGGAAGATGGAATGAGACTGCAGAGCAGAGTAGAGATAAACATCTCTATGATGATAGATTTCTGGGGATGCTTGGACTTCTGAGAGTGATTTAGGGAAACAGGGATGTGAGTCATGACGAGATTACTCCTCTAAATCTCTGAATGGAAGCCAGGGAAAGATGATAAGGGCTTCTTCAGATAGTGACATTAGTAGGCAGATCACTGGGCTGAGATAGCTTCTGGGAGAACGTTATGGTGGCTGGGGCTCTGTTCTCTTCCACAGTCCTATACCAGCCAGAAGCACATGGTAAGTTTCCCCTAATCTCTCCTCTGAGAAAAGAGGCACCTTTCTGGGTTTCCTTCTTTATTTCAAGGAGATTTTATTGTATGTTGAAAAAGAAAGAAGCGAAAACTCATCTGTCTTCCATTTCCATGCAAAATCAAAATTTGTTTCTACTTTGCCTGACTAAATAAATAAGAGGACAAAGTAACTGTGGCAGTCATTAGTCCTGTTGACCAAATATGTCTGGTTCTCTCCCTTCTGGACAAAGGTTGTACTGTACTTGTCCACTCCATTTAATTTAGATGTAAGGGCATGACTTGCTTTGTCCAATGAAATGAAAGTTAAAGTAACATGGGCCACTTATGAGGAGAAACTAATAATATCAATTCTATATGGAAGCTTTAAGAGCTACTGTGTGATTCAGCATGTTTCTCCCCACCAGCCAGAGCAATCAATTATGTTCTTGATAGTGGAGGCCCCAGCAATCTGAATCCCCAACTGAAGAGACATGGAACAGATTCACCACAGATCATGATGGGCATGCGAGTGAGAAACAAAGCCATGTTCTTATAAGCCTCTAAAATTAGGATGTTGTTTGTTACTGTGACCAACTCAGCCTACTATAACTACAAGGTAGTACTTTCACTGCTTCTCAGATTGTTTAGGAGGGTACACTTTCCAAATGCATTCGTTGGAGAATAAGTCAGTGAAGCATGATATCTCAAAGCCCGAATCATCCTAGCTTATTTGAGCCAATGCAGAGTCAAAATGAAAAAGAAAATATTTAAATATTTATATAATGTGAGGGCTTCTGAGAAATTATTCTACAATGGGATAATGACATGGGTAAGTTTGGCACACCAGAGCTCTGGTGAAGAAAATGTGCCTCTTTCTTCTTGGAAGAGAAAGGAGGTGAAATGATGATCACAGTGCACAATGGAGAGAAGGGAAAGAGAGGTATGCCCTCCTTCAGAGAGCATGATGCTAGATGTTAGGCGCTTAATAGTAAAGTTGACCAGGAAGGGACAAATGGTAGCCTGATAGATGCAGGGCTTTCCTGCCCTGTGCTTCCCCCCCCCCCCCCCCCCGACTGCCTATGAATAAAATGTACAAGCATGCGAGTTGACTTTCCTGGTGAGAAACGAACTTTGTAAAAACCTCTCTCAGCCTTTGTCCTTGTTATTAAAACTGAAGGTGTAAAACTTTCTGTGGGGAAGAGAAGAGAGGTAACCTTTTACAAATAGAATAGATGATAGATACAGATAGCTAAATATATAAATAAAACAGATGATAGATAGATAATCTTCTGCTCAAAAACTTTGAAGGCATTTGTAGGAAAAATATCAAATCAATCTATCTATCTATCTATCTATCTATCTATCTATCTATCTATCTATGCCAGTAAATATGTCAAGTGAAGTGAGATACTTCAAAGAGGGAAATTAGCCTAGCAGGATTTGAACATGAAATATGCATGCATAAGTTTAGTTTTCTTATGTGTCTGCTGTATATCTTAAAGTCTTGCTATGATAACCAACTGCTTGTAGACAAAGAGTAATTTTTCATGTAAACTGCTCAGTATGTGGTATGTGTTTAACAAATGGTAAACAAGCAATTTAAGAAGATAAAAACTAATTCCTGTGGTTTTTCTTTAAAAGGTTAATGAGACGGTAGGAAATTCAAGCAGTTACTAGAATTCTCTACACAGATTCAGACAGAGCTTGTGATAAACTAACCTAATCGAATATTAGTGCTTTCCAAATTAACAAAATAGGCTTCACAGAAGATCAGTTAGCATCATATTAAAATGATGCAAGACTCCCTGGAGAAGATTTAAATGAAAAAGAACAAACAAACAATTTTCTTCATGTCACAATTCCCAAGTCACACACACAAAAAAAACTTCTGATATTTTTCCTCCATGGATGTGATGCATAAACACAAAGTATTCCCTCCTACTTTTTTGTGAAATGACAGCAAAGACATATAGATTTCATTAAATTCTCGTGAAATGGAATACAAAATCTTACCCAGCTCTAAGTGCTGTCTTCCAAGGTTATGGCCCTTATGTCTCATTTCAACAATAGGACCTTTGGCTCTATAGTGTCCCAGAAACACGGCCTTAAGATACTGCCTTTTAAATCATATCTTAGATTTCTAAATATTTTCTGAAGCTATTACGACTGGTATATTTTGGAACAAAGTCCCATAGGCATTTTACCAAAACCTTTGCTTTAAGCTGCTATTTTTATGTAGTGAAACAAACTTATTCATAGAAAAGAAAATCAAATTAAATGACATTTGATTTATATAGGCATAGATTTTTCTAAATTATATATAATAATATTCATTGCATTATATATATATATATATAATATGGTCACATTTGATTGATCACTTGTGAGCCAACCATAAATACATGGGTATGAAATATGGGTTCACAGTAGAATAATATCTATACAAATTATTCACCTTAAATAGTAGTTGCTGGCCACAGCTTAATATGAGCACAAACTTATGTGTATTACATTCTATATGTGGAAATAATTTATATACTCCATAAACCATTTATGAAATAATGGTAATTGCTGACATTGACTGAATATTTATTGTGTGATGAGCATTATTTCATTTTATCAATGCAATAACCACTGACAAGAAAACTATAGTTACCCCCAATTTACAAGGGACACAGAAATGTTAAAAGACACAGAAACATTAGTTGCCTAAGGTAAGAAACAAAATTAGGGATAAGAATACAGATAATTTACTTCCAGAAATCATGATCTTGACCGTTATCTTATAGTGCCTGATATGGTTTAGATCTGTGTTCCCACTCAAATCTCATGCTGAAATGTAATCCCCAATGCTGAAGATGGGGCCTGGTGGGAGGTGATTGGATCACGGGGCAGTTCCTAATGGTTTAGCACCATCCCCCAGTCCTGTTCTTGTGAAACAGATCTGGCTATTTAGAAGTATGTAGCGCCTCCCCTCTTGCTCTCTCTTCCTCCTGCACTGAGCATGTGAGATGTCTCACTCCCCCTTTGCCTTCTACCATGATTGATTGTAAGTTTCCTACAGCCTCCCCAGAAGCCTAGCACGTGGCCAGCATCACGCTTGCTGTACATCCTGTAGAACCATGAGCGAATTAAACCTCTTTTCCTTATAAATTACCCAGTCTCAGGTATTTCTTTCTAGCAGTGTGAGAACAGACCCATCTATGCAAGAAAGACCTTTCCAGGCCTTCCTGAAGTTCTAAACACATGCACCAGACTCCAATTCTAGATTATGTGGAGGAATGCAGTAAGTGTATCACTGTCCTTACACATAGTGCTTGGTAATCTAGCTTGATCTATACTATACTTGAGTAAACTCTAAAGCAAGTTTATTCATTTTCTAAAGAATTGGTTTGTTCACCTCTAAAATGGCCCTCTAGAGTCTTTATGAAGACCAAATGAGATAATGTGTGCGAAGCTGCTTTGAAATTATATATTACTTAAATGTTAATTATCTTTATTTTTACTATTAGTGTAATTAATGAATATCAAAGTAATGCAATATGCATATAAGCTGCAAAGAAGTGACTGTTAGGGGAAGTTATCTACATTCTATAGACATTCTAATTTCATTATATATACACACACACACACACACATATATATATAGTTGTGTTGATATGAGATGCCTGTAAAAAAAATCAATCTGACATCAAATCTACAAAAGAGAGAAAATTTAGCATCAAGTTGTGAATTTGTTCCTACTTGGTTTCCTCTACACTAGATTTCAGTTCTTATTTGCATTCTGATTTGTCTCATTGATTCTGAAATTTTGCTTGTCTCTATATACTCCTATTTAATAGTTTACCCAGCCTGACTAGCTCCCTAGAGAATCTGTATTATATCTTCTAAGCAGAAATAAAGCATCACCTACATGCACCAATAGGCAACTGAAATGCAAGCTAGTTAGTGGACTTAGGTTGCTGTAAATCACTATGAAGTGAAAAAATGTGCTGAAACAAAAACTTTCTGAGACAGCTAGTTTCTCACTTTAATTCATTAGGATGGGAAAATAGCTCATATTTTTTAGACTTTCATGCTGAAGCAATCTAATTAGAAGAAATAGTAATTTAAATAGCTCAATGAAATTTCAAAAGTTCTCATAATTTATGAAGTCAGGACGATCAGGGAGGAAACAACCAAGTGCCTATGACATGTTTACAAATTCTGTTTTTTAAAACTGTTCCACTTTTATATGTAAAAAAGAAAATGAAATTTTGGGGTGGGAAAAGATTGCCACTAACGAAAGGATAATAACCATAAAATTTCAATTTAACAGTACGGTCTCCATTAACAAAAGCAAATTCTCAACCAGAGAATGTCCCCCAGTCTCTTTTAAGAGAAAGCAACAAAACAAAGGAAGATTAACTCATGGGATAATGCTTAGATTCTTTGCTCCTCACCTCAATCATGAGTATCTTCCCACCCACATTTTAAATGACAGCTGATGTTCAGAAAGGTGAATCTAAAGGAATAAGTGGTCCCTTTATAAACTGTCCAGCAACTTCTGCGTGTAAGGCCTGTTCTGGAAAAGAGGTACTGGACCACTCAAATCCATCTCTTCAGAAATTTAAAGTCAAAGCTGCAGAATAGACACATGGAAATTGACACATGAGTCAAAAGTATATCTGGTATCAGCAGTCAAGTAACCCATGGAAAGCT
Organism: Piliocolobus tephrosceles; assembly: GCF_002776525.5. NCBI lineage: Eukaryota > Metazoa > Chordata > Mammalia > Primates > Cercopithecidae > Piliocolobus > Piliocolobus tephrosceles. The sequence goes on from NC_045443.1 coordinate 58,970,044, forward strand.
TCGTGCATGCCTCACGGTGAAGAGGGGTGGCACTCAGAGGAAGCAATCAGGAAAGGGAACTAGGCACAGCAGCAAAGAGAGGTCAGAGAGAAGAGAGTAGGTGGTCCATGAGCTGCCTTGGTGTATGCCCTTCTGCAGATTTTCCTGAATTTTTTTTTGTGAATTCCTGAAAACATTTTCTACAGTAGGTTTCAAGTGGTCCCCTTTTTCTACCTGAGGTAACTTGATGATGACTCCGTTCCTTGATCCAAAACTGTGCTGACTAAATGATTTCTTTGTTTAAATTAAAGTTATAATTAACAAAAGCTCATTATCAGCCAGAAGTATTCTCCACCTTCATTTTTAAGAGGAAAAAGACAAATTCCTACCTTCTAAGTAGGATCCAGGAAACATAATCTAACAGTTACACTTCCTACATTTACCTCATACTAAAAACTGATACTTCAAATGATGACCCTAAGTCCATTTACAATTACAATAAAGGAGAAATGGTCCATTTTAGATTAGATGAGACTGAAAAATAAAGTCCAAATTTGCCATTTTGTAAAAAGGGAACTGGTGATGAGAAAACATGATCCTAATTCTACATCACAGAGCTAGAGAGGAGAAGATAGCTAACGAGAACTCACTTCTCCTAATTTCTAGTTAGTTCAATGTCACTTCCATTACCTCCTCCACCCCTCATTTCTTTGATCACCAAATTCCTGTAAGTCTACCTTTTGTACACCCTTTTGATTTTCCTTTCTTCCCTACAACTTCACTTCTACTGATGTAGCTTAGGCATCCTTAACATTTCTTTCCTGCAAAACCACAAGAGCCCGTGACTTATTTCCCTACTTCTAGCTTACTTCCCTATACACATATAAACACACACATACTACCATGGAAGATCCTTCTAAAAGTAATCCTGCAATATAGAATCATTTGTGGCTCTTCATTTTTTATACAAGAATTCAAACTCCAGGCATTGCAAAAGTATCCTTCCACCAGCCTACATCTGTCTTCTCCAGCCTCACTTTGCTGTGCACGTGTTGCATCCTACACTGAAGACACATAAACTACTATCAGAGTCTTATACAAAGCATACCTTCACATCTCTTTGTCTTTGCCCAGTCCATCTCCCTGCTTCTTGAATCCTTGCCCTCTTTTAATCTTTCAAGATTTAGAGCATCCCCTACTCTATGAAGCTGTTAATTAACCCGTTAGGCAGACTGAACCATTCCCTGCTCTGATGAACAATTTCATACTTATCTCTGTAACACCTGTAATAGTCTTGAATATTTACTTTTTATATCTGTTTCCCCTACAACATTTTGAGGACCAAATCCATGACTTTTAATCTGTGAATACCCAGCTTGAGGCACACTTTGAGAGCCATAATAGAAAATTAAAATAATTGAAGAATAAATGAATAAATAAAAGGTTTACTACAAGGGTTCTCAAAAGAAAGAAATAAAAACTGTAAATTTAACATTTTTTTCCAGTCCAGGCTTAGATAAACTTATTGGAAATTGTAAAAGCATTTGACATTGTCTCTTTGTGAATATGTGTGTATGTGTGCTTAACATTTTTTCTAAAGGAGAGCCAAGTACACTTTTAGGAAAGCTAAACCCTGGATGGGGAGGCCAGAAGCTCTGGCTTCCAGAACTTGCACTGACACAAACTGATGGTTTCATCTTTGACAAATCAGTTAATCCCACTAAGTCACAATTTATCATCTGTGGGATAAAGTTGGTCATATATGATGGTACGGCATTTAATATCGTAGTAAAGAAAAAAGTGACATCAGCTAAAAGCATGTTTATATTGTTATACTATAGAAGAAACTTCCAGCATAACCAAGGAAAGCCTGCTCATCAGAGAAGCAATGTGGCATTGGACTCTGACCCAGGCTATCTTGACTTGGTCCTAACTGGTCAGCAATACTATTTCAGAAAGCACTTTACTTATTTGGACTTTAGTTTCCTCAACTATAAAATTTTAAGAATCTCTAGATTTCTTTCCAACTCCAAAAATGTGTTGTCCAGTGTGATATCAAAAAAAATTTAGATGAAGAGAGGCATTAAGTCATTTAATGTTAAGAAGTGACTATTCCCTGTGAGGATGAACTTTTACTGTTTCCTGTATCTAATTTTGCAGATGTATAATTCCATACCCTTCTGTATGCTAAGAGGTTTTTTTTTCACATATGTGATATTCTTTGAAGCCAGCAAGAGCCCTACAAACAGAGGAAATCAGTATTATTTAAGAATGAACAAAATCTTTGCCTTCCAACTACAATCCAACAAAATCTTTTCTCACACATGGAAGGTTTGCTTTGTTCCCAGTGATTGACATGAAAAGCAAATTTAGGTTATCTTTTCTCTACACTTCAGCAATTTCAGTAAGGAACATCCAGGTTCTGAGTGTCACTCTAGATTAAAAGGATATAAATCCTTAGTCAAATTATTAAAGAGCACTAGGATGAAGCCTTTTTTAGTTTTTAGAAAAAAATGCTAATAACTCCTTGAAAACTTATATTCTGAACTACCTACCCATTCACTAGCAATTTTACACTGTCATCTCAACTAAGCTTTTGGTTGTTGTTGACATCTTCTGAAAATGTCCTCTTAAAAATGACTTTAAAATTCACTTATGATGTGAAATTCAAATTAAAATAGAGAAGCAGTAAAATGTATTAGGAGAATCATTTGTCAGCAAGTCAAGAAACCTGTGCTTTCATTTGTATTTCACTACTAACCATGAGATCACTGCCTAGTCATTCACACATTGAAGATTCCCTCAACAGGCATTGTGCTATCTCCTGGAAATCCAAACCATCTCTACTTTTAAAAAACCTAGAAAGCAGTAGAGGGAGAGAACCAGGCACACAAAAACTAAAATAAATTGTCCATGAAAGAAAGAATAGATAAGCTGAACTTCATTAATAGTAAAATTGAAAATTTCTGCTCTGCAAAAGACACTGTCAATTAAAAAAATGGTGAAGAGTAGGTAGGACTAATAGTAGGTAGGACTAGGCAGCTCCCACTCGGATGGACAGAGCAGCTTGTGGAGACTCTCACTGTGAACTTTTGCTCCAAGAACTACCACAGGGACATACCAGGAAAGCTGAGAGAATCCACAGACCCTTTGAAGAAAGTGGCTTGCCGCTGCAGGTTTCATGAGACAGCCAAAAACTGTGAGTAATCAAAGTGTGAGGGGGAAGGTCCACCTACAAACAAACATCCTCACTGGTGAATCTGAAGGTCCAGATCACAGGAGAAGGATTTGACCTTACCTGGAGCTGAGATGAATTTAGAGAGCAGAGTGAAATATAAGAGTAGAGGAAGCAGCTAGAAGAGGGCTGTGGGCACTCTCGGTCCCCAGGGAAGGCATTCCTGATTTTGTCTCACAGGGCTCCTTGGGGAGGTCTGCCAGTGGAATTGGGGAAAGACCACAAGGAGAAGGAAACTTCCAGCTGAACTTTGTAACAATTTTGACTGAACATGAAGTTTCCTAGACAGAATCTGGGGGAGGGGGCAAACAGGGAGTGCACATATAAGCAGAGAAACTGCAGCAGATGGGGAAATGTGAAACCTGAAAGCCCTGCTTGCTTTCTCAGCAGGGAGGCTTGTATCCTGGGGCACCTTCTTACCCCTGCTCACTGGCTGCCTTGAAATGAACTCTGTGCTGTTGGTGGGGCATGGTGGGAGTGAAATTGTTCTTCAGGCTGCCTGGAAGCTGGTTGAGGCTGGTCACTGCCAGCTTTCCTCCACTTTCCTCCTTCCTTGGTATGAAGCAGCAGAGGCAGCCATAATTCCCCTGGGAACATAACTCCAACAGCCTGAGAACTATTCCCCTATCCCTCACAGCAGTTGCAGTAAGACCCACCACAGGAGGGTCTGAGGTCTAACATACCTAACCGACCTCCACCTGATGGTCTTTCTCTACCCACCACAGTAGCCAAAGATAGTGGACATAATTACCAGAAAGCTCCAAAGCTCTTCTGACCGCCTCAGAAATCTGAATACTTATCCAGGCAACACTAGTGCAAGCCTGTATCCTCCCTACACTACCACAGCTGATGCTCTCTTGAAACCACCACCTCTTGGCTGGAGGCCAACCAAAACAAAACCATTGCACTAAAAAAAACTACAACCAAGGACGCTCACAAACAGAGTCCACTTTACTCCCCTGCTACTTCCACCACAGCAGGTGCTGATGTTCACAGATGAGAGACCTGAAGACAGATCACATCACACGACTCTTTGAAGACACCCCCCAGTACCTGCCTGGAGCCCAGTAGCTCCACTGGGTGGCTAGACCAGGAAGAGAAATAACAATCACTGCAGTTCGGCTCTCAGGAAACCCCATCCCTAGGAGAATGGGGAGAGCAACATATCAATGGAGCACCACATGGGACCAAAAAATCTGATCAGCAGCCCTTGAGCCCCAGATCTGCCATCTGACAGTCCATCCAAATGAGAAGAAATCAGGAAAACAATTCTGAAAATATGACAAAACAAGGTTCATTGGCACCCCCAAAAGATCACAGTAGCTCACCAACAATTAATTCAAACCAAGATGAAACATCTGGATTGCCAGAAAAAGAATTCAAAAGGTCAATTATTAAGCTACTCAAGGAGGCACCACAGAAAGGTGAATATCAACTTTAAAAAATCAAAAACATTAGATCCTGGAAGCAAGATGGCCGAATAGGAACAGCTCCAGTCTCCAACTCCCAGCGCCAGCGACACAGAAGACCAGTGATTTCTGCATTTTCAACTGAGGTACTGGGGTCATCTCACTATGGAGTGCCAGACAATCGGTGCTGGTCAGCTGCTGCAGCCCGACCAGCGAGAGCTGAAGCAGGGCGAGGAATCGCCTCACCTGGGAAGTGCAAGGGGGAAGGGAATCCCTTTTCCTAGCCAGGGGAACTGAGACACACAACACCTGAAAAATTGGGTAACTCCCACCCCAATACTGCGCTTTACCAAGGGTCTTAGCAAACGGGCACACCAGGAGATTATATCCCACACCTGGCTGGGAGGGTCCCACGCCCGCCCACGGAGCCTCCCTCATTGCTAGCACAGCAGTCTGCGATCTAACTGCAAGGCAGCAGCAAGGCTGGGGGAGGGGCGGTTGCCATTGCTGAGGCTTAAGTAGGTAAACAAAGCCGCTGGGAAGCCAAACTGGGTGGAGCTCACAGTAGCTCAAGGAGCCCTGCCTGTCTCTGTAGACTCCACCTCTGGGGACAGGGCACAGCTAAATAACAACAACAGCAACGACAAAGCAGCAGAAACCTCTGCAGATGCAAACGACTCTGTCTGACAGCTTTGAAGAGAGCAGTGGATCTCCCAACACGGAGGTTGAGATCTGAGAATGGACAGACTGCCGGCTCAAGTGGGTCCCTGACCCCTGAGTAGCCTAACTGGGAGACATCCCCCACTAGGGGCACACTGACACCCCACACTTCACACGGTGGAGTACACCCCTGAGAGGAAGCTTCCAAATCAAGAATCAGACAGGTACACTCGCTGTTCAGCAATATTCTATCTTCTGCAGCCTCTGCTACTGATACCCAGGCAAACAGGGTCTGGAGTGGACCTCAAGCAATCTCCAACAGACCTACAGCTGAGGGTCCTGACTGTTAGAAGGAAAACTAACAAACAGGAAGGACACCCACACCAAAACCCCATCAGCACGTCACCATCATCAAAGACCAGAGGGAGATAAAACCACAAAGATGGGGAAAAAGCAGGGCAGAAAAGCTGGAAATTCAAAAAATAAGAGCGCATCTCCCCTTCCAAAGGAACGCAGCTCATTGCCAGCAACGGATCAAAGCTGGACAGAGAATGACTTTGACGATATGAGAGAAGAAGGCTTCAGTCCATCAGACTTCTCAGAGCTAAAGGAGGAATTCCGTACCCAGCGCAAAGAAACTAAAAATCTTGAAAAAAGAGTGGAAGAATTGATAACTAAAATAAATAATGCAGAAAAGGCCATAAACGAACTGACAGAGATGAAAATCATGACACGAGAAATACGTGACAAATGCACAAGCTTCAGTAACTGACATGATCAACTGGAAGAAAGAGTATCAGTGATTGAGGATCAAATGAATGAAATGAAGCGAGAAGAGAAATCTATAGAAAAAAGAAGAAAAAGAAATGAACAAAGCCTGCAAGAAGTATGGGATTATGTAAAAAGACCAAATCTACGTCTGATTGGGGTGCCTGAAAGTGAAGGGGAAAATGGAACCAAGTTGGAAAACACTCTTCAGGATATCATCCAGGAGAACTTCCCCAACCTAGTAGGGCAGGCCAACATTCAAATTCAGGAAATACAGAGAACGCGACAAAGATACTCCTCGAGAAGAGCAACTCCAAGACACATAATTGTCACATTCACCGAAGTTGAAATGAATGAAAAAATCTTAAGGGCAGCCAGAGAGAAAGGTCGGGTTACCCACAAAGGGAAGCTCATCAGACTAACAGCAGATCTCTTGAGAGAAACTCTACAAGCCAGAAGACAGTGGGGACCAATATTCAACATTCCTAAAGAAAAGAATTTTAAACCCAGAATTTCATATCCAGCCAAACTAAGATTCATAAGTGAAGGAGAAATAAAATCCTTTACAGACAAGCAAATGCTTGGAGATTTTGTCACCGCGAGGCCTGCCTTACAAGAGACCCTGAAGGAAGCACTAAACATGGAAAGGAACAACCGGTACCAGCCATTGCAAAAACATGCCAAAATGTAAAGACCATCGAGGCTAGGAAGAAACTGCATCAACTAATGAGCAAAATAACCAGTTACTATCATAATGGCAGGATCAACCTCACAATAACAATATTAACCTAAAATGAAAATGGACTAAATGGTCCAATTAAAAGACACAGACTGGTAAACTGGATAAAGAGTCAGGACCCATCAGTGTGCTGTATTCAGGAGACCCATCTCACATGCAGAGACATACATAGGCTCAAAATAAAGGGATGGAGGAAGATCTACCAAGCAAATGGAGAACAAAAAGAAGCAGGGGTTGCAATCCTAGTCTCTGATAAAACAGACTTCAAACCATCAAAGATCAAAAGAGACAAAGAAGGACATTACATAATGGTAAAGGGATCAATTCAACAGGAAGAGCTAACTATCCTAAATATATATGCACCCAATACAGGAGCACCCAGATTCAGAAAGCAAGTCCTTAGAGACTTACAAAGAGAGACTCCCATACATTAATAATGGGAGACTTCAACACCCCACTGTCAAAAATAGACAGATCAACGAGACTGAAAGTTAACAAGGATATCCAGGAATTGAACTCATCTCTGCAGCAAGCAGACCTAATAGACATCTACAGAACTCTCCACCCCAAATCAACAGAATATACATTCTTCTCAGCACCACATCACACTTATTCCAAAATTGACCACATAATTGGAAGTAAAGCACTCCTCAGCAAATGTACAAGAACAGAAATTATAACAAACTGTCTCTCAGACCACAGTGCAATCAAACTAGAACTCAGGACTAAGAAACTCAATCAAAACCACTCAACTATATGGAAACTGAATAACCTGCTCCTGAATGACTACTGAGTACATAACGAACTGAAGGCAGAAATAAAGATGTTCTTTGAAACCAGTGAGAACAGAGATACAACATACCAGAATCTCTGGGACACATTTAAAGCAGCGTGTAGAGGGAAAATTATAGCACTAAATGCCCACAAGAGAAAGCTGGAAAGATCTAAAACGGACACTCAAACATCACAATTAAAAGAACTAGAGAAGCAAGAGCAAACACATTCAACAGCTAGCAGAAGGCAAGAAATAACTAAGATCAGAGCAGAACTGAAGGAGATAGAGACACAAAAAACCCTCCAAAAAATCAATGAATCCAAGAGTTGGTTTTTTGAAAAATCAACAAAATTGATAGACTGCTAGCAGGACTAATAAAGAAGAAAAGAGAGAAGAATCAAATAGACGCAATAAAAAATGATAAAGGGGATATCACCACCGACCCCACAGAAATACAAACTACCATCAGAGAATACTATAAACACCTCTTTGCAAATAAATTAGAAAATCTAGAAGAAATGGATAATTTCCTGGACACTTACACTCTCCCAAGAGTAAACCAGGAAGAAGCTGAATCCCTGAATAGACCAATAGCAGGCTCTGAAATTGAGGCAAGAATTAATAGCCTACCAATCAAAAAAAGTCCAGGACCAGATGGATTCACAGCTGAATTCTACCAGAGGTACAAGGAAGAGCTGGTAGCATTCCTTCTGAAACTATTCCAATCAATAGAAAAAGAGGGAATCCTCCCTAACTCATTTTATGAGGCCAACATCATCCTGATACCAAAGCCTGGCAGAGACACAACAAAAAAAGAGAATTTTAGACCAATCTCCCTGATGAACATCGATGCAAAACTCCTCCATAAAATACTGGCAAACTGAATCCAGCAGCACATCAAAAAGCTTATCCACCATGATCAAGTGGGCTTCATCCCTGGGATGCAAAGCTAGTTCAACATATGCAAATCAACAAACGTAATCCAGCATACAAACAGAACCAAAGACAAAAACCACATGACTGTCTCAATAGATGCAGAAAAGGCCTTTGACAAAATTCAACAGCCCTTCATTCTAAAAATGCTCAATAAATTCGGTATTGATGGAACGTATCTCAAAATAATAAGAGCTATTTATGACAAACCCATAGCCAATATCATACTGAATGGGCAAAAACTGGAAAAATTCCCTTTGAAAACTGGCACAAGACAGGGATGCCCTCTCTCACCACTCCTATTCAACATATTGTTTGAAGTTCTGGCTAGGGCAATCAGGCAAGAGAAAGAAATCAAGGGTATTCAATTAGGAAAAGAAGAAATCAAATTGTCCCTGTTTGCAGATGACATGATTGTATATTTAGAAAACTCCATTGTCTCAGCCCAAACTCTCCTTAAGCTGATAAGAAACTTCAGCAAAGTCTCAGGATACAAAATTAATGTGCAAAAAACACAAGCATTCTTATACACCAGTAACAGCCAAATAGAGAGCCAAATCATGCATGAACTTCCATTCACAATTGCTTTAAAGAGAATAAAATACCTAGGAATCCTTTACAAGGATGTAAAGGACCTTTTCAAGGAGAACTACAAACCACTGCTCAGTGAAATAAAAGAGGACACAAACAAATGGAAGAACATACCATGCTCATGGATAGGAAGAATCAATATCGTGAAAATGGCCATATTACCCAAGGTCATTTATAGATTCAATGCCATCCCTATCAAGCTACCAATGAGTTTCTTCACAGAATTAGAAAAAACTGCTTTAAAGTTCATATGGAACCAAAAAAGAGCCCGCATTGCCAAGACAATACTAAGTCAAAAGAACAAAGCTGGAGGCATCATGCTACCTGACTTCAAACTATACTACAAGGCTACAGTAACCAAAACAGCATGGTACTGGTACCAAAACAGAGATATAGACCAATGGAACAGAACAGAGCCCTCAGAAATAATACCACACATCTACAGCCATCTGATCTTTGACAAACCTGAGAGAAACAAGAAATGGGGAAAGGATTCCCTATTTAATAAATGGTGCTGGGAAAACTGGCTAGCCATAAGTAGAAAGCTGAAACTGGATCCTTTCCTTACTCTTTATACGAAAATTAATTCAAGATGGATTAGAGACTTAAATGTTAGACCTAATACCATAAAAACCCTAGAGAAAACTTAGATAATACCCTTCAGGACATAGGCATGGGCAAGGACTTCATGTCTAAAACACCAAAAGCAATGGCAACAAAAGCCAAAATTGACAAATGGGATCTAATTAAACTAAAGAGCTTCTGCACAGCAAAAGAAACTACCATCAGAGTGAACAGGCAACCCACAGAATGGGAGAAAATTTTTGCAATCTACTCATCTGACAAAGGGCTAATATCCAGAACCTACAAAGAACTCAAACAAATTTACAAGAAAAAAACAAACAACCCCATCAAAAAGTGGGCAAAGGATATGAACAGACATTTCTGAAAAGAAGACATTCATACAGCCAACAGACACATGAAAAAATGTTCATCATCACTGGCCATCAGAGAAATGCAAATCAAAACCACAATGAGATACCATCTCACACCAGTTAGAATGGCAATCATTAAAAAGTCAGGAAACAACAGTTGCTGGAGAGAAAGTGGAGAAATAGGGACACTTTTACACTGTTGGTGGGATTGTAAACTAGTTCAACCAGATGGAAAACAGTATGGCGATTCCTCAAGGATCTAGAACTAGCAGTATCATATGACTCAGCCATCCCATTACTGGGTATATATCCAAAGGATTATAAATCATGCTGCTATAAAGACACATGCACACGTATGTTTATTGTGGCACTATTCACAATAGCAAAGACCTGGAACCAACCAAAATGTCCATCAGTGACAGACTGGATTAAGAAAATGTGGCACATATACACCATGGAATACTATGCAGCCATAAAAAAGGATGAGTTCGTGTCCTTTGTAGGGACATGGATACAGATGGAAACCATCATTCTCAGCAAACTATCGCAAGAACAGAAAATCAAACACCGCATGTTCTCACTCATAGGTGGGAACTGAACAATGAGATCACTTGGACTCGGGAAGGGGAACATCACACACCGGGGCCTATTATGGGTAGGGGGGAGGAGGGAGGGATTGCATTGGGAGTTATACCTGATGTAAATGACGATTGATGGGTGCTGACGAGTTGATGGGTGCTGACGAGTTGATGGGTGCAGCACACCAACATGGCACAAGTATACATATGTAACAAACCTGCACGTTATGCACATGTACCCTAGAACTTAAAGTATAATAATAATAAAAGAAAAGAAAAGAAAAATAATAAAACTATGTTGGTATATGTTACACAGAAACTTATAAATTAAAACATAAAATCATAGACTCACATTTGGAATATTTAATAAAATATCTAAACATTAAAAAAAAAAAAGAATGGCAACCATTAAAATGTCAGGAAACAACAGGTGCCGGAGAGGATGTGGAGAAATAGAAACACTTTTACACTGTTGGTGGGACTGTAAACTAGTTCAACCATTGTGGAAGACGGTGTGGTGATTCCTCAAGGATCTAGAAGTAGAAATACCATTTGACTCAGCCATCCCATTACTGAGTATATGCCCAAAGGATTATAAATCATGCTGCTATAAAGACACATGCACACGTATGTTTATTGCGGCACTATTCACAATAGCAAAGACCTGGAACCAGCCCAAATGTCCATCAATGACAGATTGGATTAAGAAAATGTGGCACATATACACCATGCAATACTATGCAGTCATAAAAAAGGATGAGTTCGTGTCCTTTGTAGGGACATGGATGCAGCTGGAAACCATCATTCTGAGCAAACTATCACAAGAACAGAAAACCAAACATCTCACGTTCTCATTCACAGGTGTGAATTGAACAATGAGAACTTTGGGACACAGGAAGGGAAACATCACACACCAGGGCCTGTTTTTCGTGGGGTCAAGGGAGGGAGGAGGGACAGCATTAGGAGATATACCTAATGTAAATGATGAGTTAATAGGTGCAGCACACCAACATGGCACTCTTATACATATGTAACAAACCTGCACGTTGTACACATGTACCCTAGAACTTAAAGTATAATTAAAAACAAAAAAAGGAGCCAAACCATTTAGCAAACACATCACGAGAAAATATATGTAGGTGGCAAAATAAGCCTGTGAAAAGATGCTTCAAATCATATGTCATCAGATAAATGCAAACTGAAATGAGATATCTCTATACACCTCTTACAATGGCCAAAATTCAGTATATCAAATTTTGGCAAGGATGTGGAGCAACAAGGACTCTCATTGATTGCTAGTGGGGAATGTAAAATCGTACAGCCCCTCTGTAAGAAAATATGGTAGTTTCATACAAAATTAAAGATACTCTTAACATATAATCCAGCAATATTTCTCTTTGGTACTTACCCAAAGGGGTTGAAAACTTATCTTTACCCAAAAACCTGCACATGGATGTTTATAGCAGCTTAATTGCCAAGGCTTGGAAGCAAAGAAGATATCCTTCAATAGATGAATAGATAAACTGTGGTACATACAGACAATGGAATATTATTCAAGCTAAATAAATGAGCTATCAAGCCATGAAAAGACATGGAGAAAACTTAAATGTATGTTACTAAGTGAAAGAAGCCCAATCTGAAAAGGTTACATATTGTGTGATTCCAACCATATGCTTTTCTGGAAAAGGAGAAACTATGAAGATCAGTGATTGTCAGGGGGTAGGGGAAAGGGAGGGATGAATAAGCAGAACACAGGATTTTTAGGGCAGTGAAAATAGTCTATGCGACACTATAATAGTGGATACATATCATTGTACATTTGCCTAAATCCATAGAATGTACAAAACCAACAACTAATCCTAATGTAAGCTATTAAATTGGTGTGATGATGTGTGAATGTAGAAGTAAGCAGAAAGTCTCTGTACCTTCCTTTCAGTTTTGTTGTGAGCCTAAAACTACTCTTAAAAAAATGAAGTCTCCCTTTGGCAGGAACTTCCATATTCCAATAATATGCCAAAACGACAAACATCAATGTAAAGAGGAGAGACACCTGATATGTTTCCTAGGCCTTTTAGAAAACATGGAGTTGTTCCTTTGACCATGTACATGCGAATCTATAAGAAAGGTGACATTGTAGACATAAGGGAATGGGTATGTTCAAAAAGAAATGTCCCACTAATGCTACTATGGCAAAACTGGAAGAGTCTACAGTGTTACCTAGCATGCTGTTGGCATTATTGTAAACAGACAATTTAAGGGCAAGATTCTTGCCAAAAGAATTAATGTGTATATTGAGAATATTAAGCAGTTTAAGAGCTGAAATAGCTTCCTGAAACATGTGAAGGAAAATGACTAGAAAAAGAAGGAAACCAAAGAGAAAGAAAGGTACCTAGGTCCAGTTGAAGCATCATCCTGCTCCATCTGCAGAAACACACTTTGTGAGAACCAACGGAAAGGACCCTGAGCTGCTGAAACCCTTCCTATGAATTCATGCATAATAGGTGTTAAAAAAAAAAAAAAGGCCTCTGGGCTGCATAAAAATCAACTAACATAAAGCGATTAAGAAGCCATGATGAAAATAGTCATAGCCACAGACTATACTAAGAAAGAAGAAGGGATCAAGTCTCCTCAGTGACAGACAGGCATGAGAATGGGGATTAGGAAAGAATTCATAATGATGCTTAATCTAAATTTTGTGAGATGCCTGAAAGCTAGTCAAGTCATATCAGCAACAGTGGCCTCATTTAGTTTTCTGATCTAAACTAGATGATATCTAAGCTCCTTTCTGGTTCTATATTTCTATGTTTATTTTTAATAAACATACAGAAAGATATTTATGTATTTCTGTTTTGTTTACATGTGGATATGTTTAACCATAGTATGTATACTATCTAAAACCCGACATTGAAATATCTCTAATATAAATTTTTCTAAAGAATAAGGAATATCTCTTAAATATTCTTTAACTTCTCAGTGTTAATCTTGGCCATAATTATAAGCATTCGGTTCTGGAGTGTGTTGGAAGTGTAGTTTTTATGCAGGGGAAAAAACATAAGACATAGTGTGAAATGTAGTTAGTAAGTGGATACTGTGCAAGTGGCATTCCAGGAATTAATTTGCTTGAAAAGATCCCTGGTGTTCATTTGTTCTTTTGGTAATTTGCCTTTTTCTCCTGAAAGTGAACACACAGAGTAACATGCCCTCCTGGGCCAGGTAAAATGGCCAACATCCAGCAAAACCAATTAATGAATCAAAGACTAAGGCAGTCTTCTGGGGGGAAGCAGCAGAGCAACTAGTGGTTACAACAGGAAATCAGACAGATACCAGCTGTGTGGCTTTGAGCAAGGTACTTACATGTTAAGCTTCAGTTTCCTCATCTGCAAATCAAGAATAATGATCCTGCTTTGCAGTATTATCGAGAGGATTAAACAAGATAAGGTAGGGAAAGTTCTTAACACAGTTTCTGGCATGTGGACAGTACTCAGTGATTACAGTGATTACTGGCTATTGTTATTATTATCATTATTACAAATTCAGGGAGACTCCAATTATCCTTGTGAGAGCAATCTTCAGGATAATAGGTACAATAGATGGCCAATGGTTTTAAGTAAAATTAACTTACGGATCTAGTCCTCAGCAAGTTACCTTTTTTTATCTAAGAGTCAATAGAACATATAAATAGGGGTATAGTAATTGAGAACATAGATGCTAGAGTCAGACTACTTGCACTCAAATTTTAGCTCTACCACTTAACTTGCTGGGTAACCTTTGCCAAGGTTACTTAACCTCTCGATGCTTAATTTTCTCACTTGTAAATGAGAAAAATCAGAGAACAGTATCTCGTAACCTTGTTATAAGAATTTATTTAATCAACCCAAATGTCCATCTGTGACAGACTGGATTAAGAAAATGTGGCACATATACACCATGGAATACTATGCAGCCATAAAAAAGGATGAGTTTGCGCCCTTTGTAGGGACATGGATCCAGCTGGAAACCATCATTCTTAGCAAACTATCACAAGAAGAGAAAACCAAACACTGCATGTTCTCACTCATAGGTGGGAACTGAACAATGAGATCACTTGGACTCGGGAAGGGGAACATCACACACCGGGGCCTATCATGGGGAGGGGGGAGGGGGGAGGGATTGCATTGGGAGTTATACCTGATATAAATGATGAATTGATGGGTACTGACGAGTTGATGGGTGCAGCACACCAACATGGCACAAGTATACATATGTAACAAACGTGCACATTATGCACATGTACCCTAGAACTTAAAGTATAATAAAAAATAAAAATAAAAAAAAATAAAAAGAATTTATTTAATACATATAAAGCACCTGCCACTGTATCTCGGTTCAGTAAGTACTCTGTAAATGTTTGCTCTTGATAGAAATAACTTGATAGAAATAACTCCCCTCTCCCTGTGGAGAGGGAGGAGGTAGTGTCATCAATGACCCCATGACAGAGAAAGGGTGAGGTTGGTGGTAATTTCTTACCTTGGCAGTAGCAGCATTCTCATAAATACCTCCTGAGGAAAAGGGATAACTGGGAGTTCATTCTTTAGAGTCAGATAGACCAGAACAGGAAATCTTTCCTATTGTGCATGACCTTGCTCAAGTTATTTCAATACAAAGTCTCAGGTGACTCAGTCATAAAAAGGGAATAGCAGTATCTACTTCACAAAAGTGTTCTAAGGATGAAATGAGATCCTGAATGTAAAGTGGTTCCCTCTTTACTTTTGGAGATTGTTGCAAGGGCTCACCCTAAGGATTAACTGGATTCAAAGCTCATTCCTTGACTACTGTCCTGCACTATCTCTCGAGCTTCAGGGGCGAGGAATCTGCTAAGAAAAACTTTCAAACTGTTCTGCTACCACCCACCCCTCTCCAAACTCTTGAGCTTATTACTTCATTATATCCATCTGGCTTCTCACCTGGGACTCAGTGAGAGTTCTAGTGACTCCCTGTGAACATCTACTACTGACAAAGCCTTGCCGCCAGTCATGATGCTGCCTTTCAGATTCCATACCACACCTCCCTCTCACCCTAGCTCTCATTCTCATTCCCTCTCCCTCTCATGCACGACTTTACTCATCACTCATTTACTATTGATTAGATGCCCATGGTAGGCTAGACAAAGGAAAGACAAATGTCCTGCCCTCAGGGAAAAGACAAACACTGAACAAATTATGACACAGCTGTACAGGAGACTGATTCAGGAAACAAGCTATGGAGATATGTCGACCTGGGTTTGAGCTCCAGCTGTCTCACTTGTTAGCTGTGCTCTTGAACAAATTATGTAATTCCTGTAAACTTTGATTTCTTCTTTTGATACATGTGAATACCAATGTTCACTTTTAACTTGAAAATACCTGCCCTCCGTCACCATCTAGCCCCCATCTGCTTCTGGGAATGTGCTCTAGAACAAGAAAGAAAAACAAATTACTTTACCAGTTATCCTTTGCTTACAGAGACTAGTGGGAAAGGATGCCTTGCTTAAAACGTGCCCTGTTGAAAAGGCAAAGTAAAAACACAAGTTATGTTTTCAAAGCTTTGGTCAATCTTTCTGTAAATAAAAAGTCACCACTAAATCTCTGTTTCTGAAAACATAAGGCAATGAGCCCCGCTGGAAAACAAGCCACATTTATCATCATAATGTAAAGCTCTGTGTTCACTGTGGGCAGGTATTTTTTCATATTATGTTGTATTTAAAGAAATATTTTTCTTCTTAAATTATGCTTAAAAGATAGTCTGAGAACTACATTTTTTCTTTAGAGGTAGTGATATGTGTGTGTGAGAGAGACAGAGAATCCAAAGAGAGTTTAATCCAATAATTGCCCCTCTGAAAGCTAAGTAGAATGAGGAGGTATACCTGCACTATGCACTGGTAGAAACCCCTCAGAAAGAATCAGAACTTGGAGTGGCAAAGCTAAAGTGACCCTATAATTTATCATTCAAATCAAAACCCATTTGAGAGAAAAAGGGCATGCTATTAATAATTATTCTGGAAAAACAGGTGTTAACTGGAGCTACCTGAGTCCAAATTGTAACATATTATACAATCACCACAGCCTATGCTCACCCTGAAGTGTTCTACTAAAGCCTGCCTTTGCTAACTATGATCCTATTCTAAGCCAAATACCCAGGTTTTTGAAAGTGTGCTGCAATAAATTATTATGTTCTATGAACTCTCCTAGTGGGGATAAATCATAGAAAAGACTAAAATCAATTGGTAGGGAGCAGATTTTCCTATGTGGGAATAAAGATTTTCTACTATGAACAATCAGTGACATTCTCTTTCTCTGAAAAGCTGCGATAGTATATGCTGCGCAGGGCTTGAGACTTGCCCAGGTATG
This sequence comes from Piliocolobus tephrosceles, assembly GCF_002776525.5. NCBI lineage: Eukaryota > Metazoa > Chordata > Mammalia > Primates > Cercopithecidae > Piliocolobus > Piliocolobus tephrosceles. The sequence continues at coordinate 58,987,011 of NC_045443.1, forward strand.
CTGCAGGTGGCCACTTGCCCTCACTCTCAGAAAGCAAAATTGTTGAATCTATAGTATCTTTTAACTGGATCTGCTCTTTTCCCTTTTTATGACTATAAATATTAATCCCCAATATAATATCTCTACTAATGAAGAGACTGCAGCCAGATGCCATAGTGATTTCAGGCAAAACTTTCTAACCAGAAGTGTAAGTCATATTGGGCTTAGAGGTGTGTTTGAGGACATCAGATAACAAGAGCTATAATAGTAAATATGAAAAATCATTAAATGCAAATGAAAACAATGTCAAATATCCCAGAAGATAATATATGTGATTCCAAGCCACATGACATATGGAAGAGAAGGCAGGAAGCAGAATAAAATCAGGAACGAGAGCACACAGGTAGTGAAGCAGGATAAATGCCAACAGGCGTACATGTGCTATGACAGGACACATATCATATGTGGAAGAAATTAATAGTGCAAGGACACCAAGTCAACTTCAATCAAATCAGTAAGAACCAGAAACCTTACGGTTCTTTAGCAGAGTAGGAGGTACAAATAGAAAGAAGAGAACTGTGGAAGGCAGGTGACCAAGAAGACCTTAACATTCCCCTCTGCCTGGCTTAACTTTGTACAGATTTTTTCTGACTCTAGGCCACTGACATCTCCTTTCTTAGAGCATTCACTTTAGAAAACTTGTAAATTCTTTATTTGCCCCTTCGTATTAATCTAAATCTTCTCCCAGTCTCTTACCAGTTTTACAAGCCATGCATATCTTTCTCAAGGGCCCTGAAGCCATCCCTTTGAAATTTAATCATCAAGAAAGACAGGGCCCTGTTTCTGTCTCTGTACGAGGGTAGGAGCCCAACTTCTATAAACATTGATTAGCGAATACAGATGGCCCAGTCACATTCACCAATCTCCCTGCTAAAGTCCTTCAGTACTTTCTCACTTGCTCCTTCCGGTGTTTAAAAATTCTCCTGTTCTTTATGTCACCAGAGTTGAGTTCAGTCTCTCTCCCCTGTAGCAATAGTCTTCACCTATATTGCAACAGTCTGAAATAAAGTCTTCCTTGCCATTTTTAACAAGTTTCCAGTGCAATTTTTCTTTATAGGGACTGGTTGTAGATCAACTGCTTGGACAGCTCAAAACATCATAAAGTCTAAATCAAATTTGCTTGAGTCACATAACTGTAATTTCAGAAGCTCCTGAGAGCTTCCTCCCATCTAACTATCCAAAAACAATCTCTCACCAGCTTGCAGAGGAAATAAAGTTTTTCTAAAAAGGAAAAAGCCTCTCCCACAATCAGAGATGAAAGACAGGTTGAGGTAAAGCTCCAGTGTGAAGGCATCTCAGTGACAGCATAATCAGTCAATCAGTAGGTATAAATGGATCATTATAAGATCCCTTCCTATTTGGATTGGGGAGCAGGAAGCCTGAGGATAGAACGGCCAGGAGGGGGAAGGTGGAGGAGGATAAAAGGCAGGCAAATGAGGATATAGATGAATTTTACAGGATTTACCACTTTGCCTAAATTCTGCCTCATCTATCTCCAACTGGGCTAAGATAAAAAGAAGTTGAATCTGAGGTATGTTTGACATGCAGCTGCAAACACAGGAAGCATACTTGACTTGATTAATGAAGATGTTCAAGGTTTGTTTTATTTAACACATTTTACTTCTTGTAAAGCAGCTTAGACTTTAGCATATCACCACACTTGAAATCTGACATTGCTTTTCCATTTTGCTTTCTATAATACACATTCCATTTTCCTTTCTATAATATGCATAAAATTAGTGTGTGAATGTGTGTTTGTGTGTGTATGTGTGTGCACCATGGCCTCAGGCAAAGCAAAAGACTAACAATCCCTCATGAAAAACAAAGCCCACAGTGACAAGGATGTTAGAAATACACAATAAAAATATGTCTTAAAGTTTTTAATGAATCTTATAGAAAAAAGATTATAATGCAATTATAAACTGGTACTAAAAAATCAAGAGATTTTACTAAATAACACATAACCAACAACATAAGTCAAAATAACAACAATTACAATTAAGAATCAAAAAAGCAGTAATTTTTACTTTTGTTTAGGGATGGTTGCAAGGGGGAAAAAGTAAAAATTGAAATGTATGAGATTTCATGTCATTCACCAATGAGTAAAATTCACAAAACTCTTTTACATGTTTGAATTTTTTTCTTGTGACTTCTGATCTCAGAGTCTCCATTAGAAAACAGTGGAATGTGGGATTAGGAGGAATGGTGGAATACATGGCTACTAAAGATGTATATATTCCCATGAAACTATTTGATTCCAAAATTATAAAGTATAAACGAAATTCTAATGTCTCTCAACCATCTAAATGGGCCCCTCCTCACAGCTGAGCATTCCAAAATTAACCTCAAAAATGAGTTCAGGCCATGATAAGAAGTGGGGAGCCAAACATGGCTCATTATACCCACCTCTCTTTGGAATTACTGATAGAGACTATGTTTCATAAGAAACATTTACAATCTATTCTCTCTGAAGCCTGCTACTTGGAGGCTTCCTACGTGATAAAATCTTGGTCCCACAACCCCTTATTGTAACCCAGGCATCCCTTTCTTTAATTCTTTCAACCAATTCCATTCAGAAAATCTTTGAATCTGCCTATGACTTCCAGTTGTGCCTCCTTTCTGGACTGAACCAAAGTTCATCTTACATGTATTAATTGATGTCTTTGGTCTCCCCAAAACGTTTTTTACACATGTTATACAAAACCAAGCTGCACCCTGTCCCCCGTGGACTTATGTTCTCAGGATCTTAAGGGCCATGTCACGAGCCATTGTTCACTCATAATTGTTTCAGAATAAATCTCTTCAAATATTTTACAGAGTTTGACTCTTTTCATTGACAAAGGTTAAATTGTAGGCCTCAAAAAATAAATTTACATGGATTTTTTCAATCCTTTTGTTAGTTTACCAGGTTTCAAGTTCCTTTCTAATCCAGGCACTATTTAGGAGAAGTTTTAACTAAAGTTGACATTATAGGTAATGCAGTATTTATAAGCTAAGGTGAAGCAGATATAATTATTTTCTGTTTTGTTAAAATATTTAGTAAAGACTTTAAAGCTGTTTCCCCTAGGAAAATTCCAAAAAGCACATTAATTTCATAATCATAAAGAGCACAACTGACATTTATCATTTTTTTCCAGGAGGTTCCAAAATTTAATCTTAAAGCTTGAGGAAAACATGTATTCTTGGAAAATTTATGCTAACACACTTTACATATTTAGTTTTCAACATACTTTTACATCAAAGGGTCAATAGTTGTTTGAAAACTAGCTACATAAAAAACTGCTAACAGATAATTAACTACCTGATGGACAGCCCCAGGCAAGGAAGTTTTAAGTGCTTGGAGCCCACAGAAGATCAATCAGAAATAGAAAAAAAAAAAGCTATAAAGGAATATTGCAAGGAATATAAAAATTAGTATTCATTTTACATAGAATTGTTGAATAATGCTTCCTTGTTTTGGTTAAGAAAACTTCGTAGGAATAGACTTTGACTTCATATGTCTAATTATACATGACAGAATCAACTTTATTTCTGGTAATAAAATTAAGAGCTTATGACAATTTCTCTTCTTTGCCACTCATGTACTTAGGCAGTTATCAAACTGTATTGTAAGAATTGGTTTCCTCTACTAGGACAGGAATTTCTTGAATTTGGCACAGAGTAGGTGTTCAATACGTGTTTATCGAATTGAAATTAATGAACTCTACAGATATGGCAGATAGGAAGCTAACAAAGTATTCTTATTTCTTATCCCAGACACAATGTTACTTCTTTATTAATAGAAAAGTACTTCAGAAAAGAAAAGCGAGCAAGAAAACCTACACTTTAAACAGTTGAGGCAACAGGCAGTAAGTATTTAAAATTATTTTAAATTTAACTCATTGAGACTCTTACATTCTAAGAAAAAATCAACAACTCTACTGCAAACTATAGAAGTTGGTGCCCTATGTTGATATTCGTTGAGAAAATTTAATTCTACTAAGAAGGAAAAGCAGCATGTCCTTCAAATATTTACGTAGCTTAACCTTCCATTTCAAGGCTTTTACTAATAGTTTATTTAGTCGGAAAAGATAAATACATTGATATTTTCACTTAATAAACTCAGCACAATCAACATCAGATGATGTATAAGTGGAAGATTTAATAGAAATCGGAGGCATAAAAACAGCATGGCTACTTTATGAAAATAGCATAACCTATATTTGGTCCCCCAGGTTTGGGGAGCTATGTTTTCTCCTGTGAGACTGAAGCCATCTCTGGAAAACGGAGGGGAAATAGTGGAGGAAGGGAGGACACAATCTAATTATTTCGGATAGTTATAAATAAGACCTCTCTTTACAAAAAGATAGGGAGCTAAATAAGGAGAGAGGGTTGAGTGAGAGAACCAGGAGACTGCCTCCCACTTTTAATCATTTGAAGTCAGGGTGACTGAGTAGGGTCTGAGAAGTTGTTTTATTGTTAGAAGCATGGTTCAGTATCTGGGAGCACAGTACTGACAACCACATCAAGAGAGGTGATGTAAAAGACCCCTCAAGAAGGTGTGAGGCATAATCCATCTCTGGTCCTCAGAGTGTCAGATCAGAAGGGAGCACAGTCCTCTTCTGCTTCAAGTTTAAAGGGTTGGGTTTCTTCATTCTCTTTTAATGGTACTGATCCACAGTTTGAGAAAGAGAATTTGGGAAGAAAATTTCTCACAGTCCAGTAGAAGGTAATAAAATATTTTAGAGAGAAATTTGGAGTGTTCAAGACTTTTTATTAAAAAACAACAAAGGTAGAAATTTGTCACTCATTCTCATTAAACTAAGTAGGAGTTTTGATGTATCTTATGATATCTCCCTCCCATTTTTCAAAAAAAAAGTTTATTTCAAATTTACATTACATAAAAGGGAAGTTTTACATATTTAGTCTTTTTAATTCTCTAATTTTTAATTATTTCCTTTTCTCTCTCTTTTCCTCTTCATTTTCTTTTTTAATTGACATATAATAATTGTATATATTTATGGAACACATAGTGATGTTTCCATACATACAATGTACTGTGGTCAGATCAGAGTGATTAGTGTATCCATCATCCTGGACATTTATCTCTTTTGAGTGTTGGGAACATTCAATATCCTCCTTCCAGCTATTTGAAACTATATAGTATATTATTGTTAACTGCAGTCATCCTTCAGTGCTACAGAACATTAGAATTTATTCCTCCTATCTATCTATAATTGTGTATCCTTTAACAAATCTCTCCCTATTCCTTCCTCCCCTCGTGCCCTTCCCAGACTCTAATATTCTCTGTTCTACATTCTACTTCGAGATCAACATTTTTTTACCTTTCACATGAGTAACAACATTCAGTGTTTAACTTTCTGTCCCTGGCTGATATCACATAACTTAATGTCCTCCAGTTCCACACATTGCCACAAATGACAGAAGTTTATTCTTTTATGACTGAATAATATTCTAGTGTGTGTATGTGTGTGTGCATGTGTGTCACATTTTCTTTATTCATTCATCCATTGTTAGACACCTAAGTTGATTCCATATCTTAATCTAAGGGTCACTTTACTTTCTGACTCATAAGGAATCACAGCAATTGAACATGATATCACATTGTACTGGAGGGTAGTTTTTCCATGGAAGCAATGGCCAGAGTATTTCTACTTATTGGCAATGAAATAATAACTGTAAATATTGAAGGTATACTTCTTATGCCTTTATGAACTCTGCAAATACCTATCCTGCCTTGAACTTTCTGGAAGAATTTGGAGTATCTCTCTGCACTTCGATATGTGAACAAAACATATTACTTATTGACTCCTACATGTTGAATCTGAGACAGGCAAAAAAATTAATGTCTTATATATATGACCATAAGCATGTTCTATGATGTTCACATGACAAAATCAGCTAATGATACATTTCTCAAAATGTGTCCTCATTGTTAAGTGATTCATGACTGTAATTCCCAATCTAGGTAGAGTTTAAGCCCATTTGAGATTCACAAACAAAATATAAAACTTGAAAAAAAAAAAAATAGGGAGGGGGAACCATATGGAGCCTAGCTGACTCTGAGTTGAGGAGATACAGCCGTGAGTCTTGGGAGACAAAATCAGCTAGAGTTCACAGAGATTACTGGAGAGGAGAAGCTGCATAGAGAGAGATCATGAGTATTCAGCAGAGTACTAATCAGCATTTGCTTATGAGGAAACTATCCAATCAAAGGGAAAGAAACATCCACAAGGGTTAAAAGAAACAGAAGCCACAGATCACATGGGACTTGGAAAAGTGTCTGGTTTCAAAAGCCAGACTAGGAAACCTTACCATGCATAAGGAATTGTACTGTACACAGAAAGCTCTCACCTCAGTAGTAGGGGATAATTAGTTCTTGACTGAATTCTGCTATGGTCTTGCCTTACCTACCTGAAAAGCAAGACTTAGAAAAACTAAAACTGTTTCCAACTAACCTAACTGTGTCCCAGAACAAAGTTTGACAACATTTAAAATTCAAAAATACCAAGCATTCAAAAACGATAAAATCTACAAAATCTGTCATTCACTCAAAAATTACCAGCCATGCACAGAGGCACAAAAAAGTCCTAACATAAAGAAAAAATAAATTAATTAATTAAAATTGATCCAGAATTCACACACATTAGATTTAGTAAACAAAGAAATTAAATCAGCTATTGTGCCCATATCCCAAGAATGTAAAAGGTGTTAGGAAAGAAAAATTGAACATGTTAAACAGAAAAATAAAAAATATAAAAAAACCCAAGTTGAACACCTAGGGATGAAAACTACAATATATGTAATGAAACAATACACTATATAAGATCAATGTATTGGAAGTACACTATTATAAGGTTTTAATACTATCCATGAAAGAGTATAATATCACCAGAAGGTAATTATTTACTTGAAAGTTACAGATGTACACTACATACTCAAACATCCACTATAATAACAAAAAGTTATAGCCAACAAGCCAAATAAGACAATACAATGAAATTATAAAACTTACTCAATTAATCCAAAAGAAATCAGAAAAAAGAGGGGAAAGGAATAAAGAACAAATGGGACTAACAGACAACAAATTGCAAGATTAGTGATTTCAACTTAACCACATAAGTAATCACATTAACTGAAAGTCTAAATACTCCCATTAAAAGAGATGAAAAGACTAGATGAAACATCACAACCCAACTGTTTACTCTTTAAGAAATCAACTATAAACCTTGCAGATTGGGAAATAATGGGATTACACATTTAAAGTACAGAAAGAAAAAAAAAAATCCCTGTTAGCCAAGAATATTATACTCAGCAAAGTTATCCTTCAGAAATGAAAGAGAATAACGCCCTTACCCACCAGAAAAACTGGTCTTCTTCACCACCAGACTGATCTTACAAGAAATGCTTAAGGGAAAGCTGCAACTCAAAGCCAAGAACGATAATTACTATCATAAAAACATGTGAAAGTATGAAACTCACTAGTAGAGGCAAATTTATATTCAAATTCAGAATATTCCACACTCTAAAAGTGCTATGTAAATCTTTCACACCACTAGCGTAATGGTTAACTATCAAAGTGGTTAAAAATAATTGCAGCTACAATTAGTTGTTAAGGAACACAAAATATATATGGATGTAAATTAAAGCAACAAAAATATAAATTGTGAAGAGGAGAGAAAAAGTCTAGAGTACTTTTATGTGACCAAAGTTACACTGTTATAAGCTTAAAATAGTCTGTTATAATCACAATTTTTAAATCTTAGTTTCACGGTAACCACAAAAATAAACATATCAACAGACGCACAAGAAAAAAGGAAAGAATCAAAGCTTAGCATAACAGAAAATCACCAAACCACAAAGGCAAACGACAAGAGAGGAATAAAAGAATATAGGAGCTACACATCTACAGCCATCTGCTCTTTGACAAACCTAAGAGAAACAAGAAATGGGGAAAGGATTCCCTATTTAATAAATGGTGCTGGGAAAATTGGCTAGCCATAAGTAGAAAGCTGAAACTGGATCCTTTCCTTACTCCTTATATGAAAATTAATTCAAGATGGATTAGAGACTTAAATGTTAGACCTAATACCATAAAAACCCTAGAAGAAAACCTAGGTAGTACCATTCAGGACATAGGCATGGGCAAGGACTTCATGTCTAAAACACCAAAAGCAATGGCAACAAAAGTAAAAATTGACAAATGGGATCCAATTAAACTAAAGAGCTTCTGCACAGCAAAAGAAACTACCATCAGAGTGAACAGGCAATCTACAGAATGGGAGAAAATTTTTGCAATCTACTCATCTGACAAAGGGCTAATATCCAGAACCTACAAAGAACTCAAAGAAATTTACAAGAAAAAAACAAACAACCCCATCAAAAAGTGGGCAAAGGATATGAACAGACATTTGTCAAAAGAAGACATTCATACAGCCAACAGACACATGAAAACATGCTCATCCTCACTGGCCATCAGAGAAATGCAAATTAAAACCACAATGAGATACCATCTCACACCAGTTAGAATGGCAATCATTAAAAAGTCAGGAAACAATAGGTGCTGGAGAGGATGTGGAGAAATAGGAACACTTTTACACTGTTGGTGGGACTGGAAACTAGTTCAACCATTATGGAAAACAGTATGGCGATTCCTCAAGGATCTAGAACTAGATGTACCATATGACCCAGCCATCCCATTACTGGGTATATACCCAAAGGATCATAAATCATGCTGCTATAAAGACACATGCACACGTATGTTTATTGCGGCACTATTCACAATAGCAAAGACTTGCAATCAACCCAAATGTCCATCAGTGACAGACTGGATTAAGAAAATGTGGCACATATACACCATGGAATACTATGCAGCCATAAAAAAGGATGAGTTTGTGTCCTTTGTAGGGACATGGATGCAGCTGGAAACCATCATTCTTAGCAAACTATCACAAGAAGAGAAAACCAAACACCGCATGTTCTCACTCATAGGTGGGAACTGAGCAATGAGATCACTTGGACTCGGGAAGGGGAACATCACACACCGGGGCCTATCATGGGGAGAGGGGAGGGGGGGATTGCATTGGGAGTTATACCTGATGTAAATGAGTTGATGGGTGCTGACGAGTTGATGGGAGCAGCACACCAACATGGCACAAGTATACATATGTAACAAACCTGCACATTATGCACATGTACCCTAGAACTTAAAGTATAATAAAAAAAAAAAAAAAGAATATAGGAACTACAAACCACCAGAAAATAATTAACAAAATTGCTGGAGTAAGTTCTTACCTAGCAAAAATATCTTGAATCTAAACAGTTAAATTATCCAATTAAAAGATATAGAGTGGCCAAATGGATGAAATAACAAGACTCAACTGTGTGCTGCTTATAAAAGACTCACTTCACATATAAGAATGCAAAAAGACTGAGAGTGAAGGTATGGAAAAAGATAATGCAAACGAACTCAAAAGCAAGCAGGAGTAACTATAGTTGCAGCAAATAAAATAAACTTCAAGTCAAAAACTATAAAAAGAGACAAAAAGAGTCATTATATAATAACAATAGAAATATCTATTCAGCAAGAGAATATAACAATTGTAAATACATATGCATCCAATGCTGGACCACCCAAATATAGAGAGGATATATCATTAAATCTACATGGAGAGATAGACAGCAATACAATAATAATAGGTTATGTCAACACTCCATTTTCAGCAATGAATGGATTATGCAGACCAAAAAAATCAACAAAGAAACACTGAATTTAAACTGAATTCAAGATCAAATGAACCTAATAGACACTTACAGAACATTTCATTCAACAGCTGCAGAACACACATTTTTCTCAATTGTAAATGGTACATTCTCTGGAACATATCATATGTTAGTTCACAAAATAAATCTTAACAAATTTAAGAAGACAGAGATGATATCAAGTATCTTTTCTGACCACAATAGTATAAAACTAGAAAAGGAAATAATAAAGATTAGAGCAAAAACTAATGATATAGAGCCTAGAAAAAACATATGAAACATCAGTGGAATAAAGAATTGGGTTTTTAAAAAGATAAACAAAATTTTGATAAATCGTTATCTAGACTAAGAAAAACAGAAGAGTAAAATGAATTCAGACATGGAAAATGATAAAACTGACACAACAGAAATACAAAGGATCATAAGAGACTATTATGAACAATTATATGCCAACAAACTATTAACCTAGAAGAAATGAATACATTCCTGGACACACAAAACTATCAAGATTGAAACAAGAAAAAATACAAAATCTGAACAAACCAATAACAAGTAAAATAACTGAATCTATTAGTACTAAAAGTTTTTTTTCTATTAAAAAAAGCCATATGTTTATTGGCCACATAAATGTCTTCTTTTGAGAAGTGTCTATCTTCGCCCACATTTTGATCGGGTTGTTTTTTTCTTGTAAACTTATTTAAGTTCTTTGTAGATTCTGGATATTAGCCCTTTGTCAGATGGAGAGATTGCAAAAATTTTCTCCCATTCTGTAGGTTGCCTATTGAATCTGATGATAATTTCTTTTCCTGTGCAGAAGCTCTTTAGTTAGATCCCATTTGTCAATTTTGACTTTTGTTGCCATTGCTTTTGGTGTTTTAGTCATGAACCATGCCTATGTCCTGAATGGTATTGCCTAGGTTTTCTTCCAGGGTTTTTATGTTTCTAGGTCTTACATTTAAGTCTTTAATTCATCTTGAGTTATTTTTGTTTAAGGCATAATGAAGGGATTCAGTTTCAGTTTTCTGCACATGGCTAGCCATTTTTCCCAATACCACTTATTAAACAGGGAATCCTTTCCCCATTGTTTGTTTTTGTCAAACTAACACATAAACAGAAAACCAACCACCACATGTTCTCACTCATAAGTGAGAGTTGAACAATGAGAACACATGAACACAGGGAGGGGAACATCACACACTGGGGCCTGTCAGGAGGTTGGGGGCTAGGGGAGGGATAGCATTAGGAGAAATACCTAATGTACTTGATGCGTTGATGGGTGCAGCAAACCACCCTGGCACATGTATACTTATGTAACAAACCTGCACGTTCTGCACATGTATCCCAGAACTTAAAGCATAATAAAAAAAAAATAAAAATAATTATAGCATCGATTACAGGGATATAATAGCATTAAAAAAGAAAGCCAAAGACTTGGTGGTTTCACTGCTAAATTCTACCAAACATTTAAGGAAGTAATACCAATTCGTCTTAAACTATTCCAAAAATGAAAGAAGAGGAAATATTTCCAAACCCATTCTGCAAGGCCAGGATTGCCCTGATATCAAAACTATACAAGGATGCAACACAAAGGAAAACTACAGGCCAACATCCCTGAGTGAACACAGATGCAAAAAATTCCCAACAAGATACTAGCAAACTGAATTCAATAGCACATGATAAAGATCATTGACTGTGACCAAATATGATTCATTCCAGTGAATCAAGAATTGTCTAACATATAAAAACCCAGTAAATGTGGTACCTCAAATTAACAGAAAGGAGGACGACACAATACTGCAATTTCCATAGGTACAGGAAAAGTATTTGACAAAATTCAACACCCCTTCATGATAAAAAAAAAAAAGTCCCTAAAAATTGGGGACAACAAAGTTACTACTGCAACACAATAAAGGCCATATATGGCAAACCCACAGCTAACATCATACTAAATGAGGAAAAACTGAACACTTTTCCTTTAACATCTGGAACAAGACAAGTGTGCCCATTTAAACAACTCTATTCAACCGTACTGGAAGTCCTAGCCAGAGTAATGAGGTAAGAGAAATCAATAAAAGTTACCCAAATCAGAAAGGAGAAAATCAAAGAGTTTCTGTTTGCAGAGGATAGTCTTATGTATAGAAAATCCTAAAGACTACATCAGAAAAACTCTTAGAACTAATGAACAAATTTAGTAAAACAGCAGCAAACTTAACAGCTAAAAATCAGTAGTATTTTTATGCATTAGCAGTGAATTATCCAAAAAAAAAAAAAATGAAGAAAGCAATCACATTTACAATAACTACCAAAGGCAAGATACCTAGGAGTAAATTTAACCAAGGAGGTGAAAGATCTCTACACTGAAAACTGTAAAATGCTGATGAAAGCAACTGAGGAGTACACGAATACTCTGATAGACATTTCTTGTTCATGAATTGGAAGAATTAATATTTCTTTTTTTTTTTTATTATTATACTTTAAGTTCTAGGGTACATGTGCATAACGTGCAGGTTACATATGTATACATGTGCCATGTTGGTGTGCTGCACCCATCAACTCGTCAGCACCCATCAATTCATCATTTATATCAGGTATAACTCCCCAATGCAATCCCTCCCCCCTCCCCCCTACCCATGATAGGCCCCAGTGTGTGATGTTCCCCTTCCCGAGTCCAAGTGAGCTCATTGTTCAGTTCCCACCTATGAGTGAGAACATGCGGTGTTTGGTTTTCTCTTCTTGTGATAATTTGCTAAGAATGATGGTTTCCAGCTGCATCCATGTCTCTACAAAGGACGCAAACTCATCCTTTTTTATGGCTGCATAGTATTCCATGGTGTATATGTGCCACATTTTCTTAATCCAGTCTGTCACTGATGGACATTTGGGTTGATTCCAAGTCTTTGCTATTGTGAATAGTGCCGCAATAAACATACGTGTGCATGTGTCTTTGTAGTAGCATAATTTATAATCCTTTGGGTATATACCCAGTAGTGGGATGGCTGGGTCATATGGTACATCTAGTTCTAGATCCTTGAGGAATCGCCATACTGTTTTCCATAATGGTTGAACTAGTTTCCAGTCCCACCAACAGTGTAAAAGTGTTCCTATTTCTCCACATCCTCTCCAGCACCTATTGTTTCCTGACTTTTTAATGATTGCCATTCTAACTGGTGTGAGATGGTATCTCATTGTGGTTTTGATTTGCATTTCTCTGATGGCCAGTGATGATGAGCATTTTTTCATGTGTCTGTTGGCTATATGAATGTCTTCTTTTGAGAAATGTCTGTTCATATCCTTTCCCCACTTTTGGATGGGGTTGTTTGTTTTTTTCTTGTATATTTGCTTGAGTTCTTTGTAGATTCTGGAAATGAGCCCTTTGTCAGATGAGTAGATTGCAAAAATTTTCTCCCATTCTGTAGGTTGCCTGTTCACTCTGATGGTAGTTTCTTTTGCTGTGCAGAAGCTCTTTAGTTTAATGAGATCCCATTTGTCAATTTTGGCTTTTGCTGCCGTTGCTTTTGGTGTTTTAGACATGAAGTCCTTGCCCATGCCTATGTCCTGAATGGTACTACCTAGATTTTCTTCTAGGGTTTTTATGGTATTAGGTCTAACATTTAAGTCTCTAATCCATCTTGAATTAATCTTCGTATAAGGAGTAAGGAAAGGATCCAGTTTCAGCTTTCTACTTATGGCTAGCCAATTTTCCCAGCACCATTTATTAAATAGGGAATCCTTTCCCCATTTCTTGTTTTTCTCAGGTTTGTCAAATATCAGATGGTTGTAGATGTGTGGCATTATTTCTGAAGGCTCCGTTCTGTTCCATTGGTCTATATCTCTGTTTTGGTACCAGTACCATGCTGTTTTGGTTACTGTAGCCTTGTAATATAGTTTGAAGTCAGGTAGCATGACGCCTCCGGCTTTGTCCTTTTGACTTAGGATTGTCTTGGCAATACGGGCTCTTTTTTGGTTCCATATGAACTTTAAAGCAGTTTTTTCCAATTCGGTGAAGAAACTCATTGGTAGCTTGATGGGGATGGCATTGAATCTATAAATTACCTTGGGCAGTATGGCCATTTTCACAATATTGATTCTGCCTATCCATGAGCATGGTATGTTCTTCCATTTGTTTGTGTCCTCTTTGATTTCACTGAGCAGTGGTTTGTAGTTCTCCTTGAAGAGATCCTTGACATCCCTTGTAAGTTGGATTCCTAGGTATTTTATTCTCTTTGAAGCAATTGTGAATGGAAGTTCATTCCTGATTTGGCTCTCTGCTTGTCTGTTACTGGTGTATAAGAATGCTTGTGATTTTTGCACATTAATTTTGTATCCTGAGACTTTGCTGAAGTTGCTTATCAGCTTAAGAAGATTTTGGGCTGAGACGATGGGGTTTTCTAAATACACAATCATGTCATCTGCAAACAGGGACAATTTGACTTCCTCTTTTCCTAACTGAATACCCTTGATTTCTTTCTCTTGCCTGATTGCCCTAGCCAGAACTTCCAACACTATGTTGAATAGGAGTGGTGAGAGAGGGCATCCCTGTCTTGTGCCAAGAATTAATATTTCTAAAATGCTCATACTACCCAAAGCAATCTATAGATTTAGTGCAATTTCTATATAAAATACTAACGGCGTTATTTATATAAATAAGAAAAAAATACTAAAATTTGAATGAAACCACAAAAGACCCTGAATAGCCACACCAATACTAAAGGGGGGAAAACCTAGAGGCATCATATTACCTGACTTCAAAATATACAACAACACTACAGTAGCCAAAATAGGATTGTGCTGACATGAAAACAGACACATAGACCAATAGAACAGAAGAGCAAGCCCAGAAATGAATACACACATCAGCACTGATTTTCAACAATGGTCCCAAGAACAACTATTAGGGAAAAGACTGTCTCCTCAATAGATGATGCTGGGTAATTTGTATACCCAGTTGTAGGAGAATGAAACTGGATGTGTATCTTTTGGCATATACAAAACTCAACTGAAAATGGATTAAAGACTTAAATATGAGACCTGAAACTCTAAAACTGCTAGAAGAAAACATAGAGAAAATGCTTTTTGACATTGAACTGGGCAAGAATTTTTTTATAAGACCTAAAAAGCACAGGCAACAAAAGCAAAAATAAAGAAATGGGATTACATCAAACTAAAAAGCTTCAGCACAGCAATAGAAACAATCAAAAGAGTGAAGAGAAACCGTACAGAAAGGGAGAAAACACTTGCGACTATACATCTGAAAAAGGGTAAATATCTAGAATATATAAGACACTCAACCCAATAAAACAAAAATAATCCAATAAAAATGGGCAAAAGACATGAATAGACATTTCTTTAAAAAATTAAAACATACAAATGACCAAAAGGTACATGAAAAATGCTCAACATCAGTTATCAACAGGAAAATGAAAATTAAAACCATGGTGAGATATCAACTCACTTCAGTTAAATGGCTGTTATCAAAAAGAGAAAAGATAAGAAGTGTTGGTAAGAATGTGGAGAAAAGGGAAAACATATACTGTTTGTGGGTATGTAAATTAGCATAGTCATTGTGGAAAACATTTTGGAGGTTCCTCAAAAAATTAAGAATAGAACTACTATATGATCCAGTAATCCAACTACTGGGTACATATCCATAGAAAATGAAATTAGTATGTTGAAGAGATTTCTGCACCACAGTGTTTATTGCAGCACTATTCACAATATCCAAGATATGAAATCAACCCAAGTATCCAGTAATGGATGAATAAAGAAAATATGGCATACATAAAAACAACGAAATACTACTTGGCCAGATAAAAATATTTTTTTTTCACTTGCAACAACATGGATAATACTGAAGACAACTGTGTTAAGTGAAACAAGTTAGATACAGAAGGAAAAATACTACATAATCTCACTCATATATGGAACCTTAAGAAGTTGATCTTACAGAAGTAGTGAATAGTGAACCATGATTACTCGAGACTGGAAAGGATAGGGAAAAGGATGAGATGGAGAGAGGTAAGTCAAAGGACACAAAGTTACAATGAGAAAAGAAGAATAAGCCCTAGTGTTTTATTGCACAGTAGATTGACTATAGTTAACAGTAAGGTACTGTATATCTCAAAATAGCTAGAAAAGATAATTTTGAATGTGGCCACCAAAGAGATGATTAATGTTTGAGGTGACAGATATGCTAATTACCATGATTTGATCATTACACAATGTATATATACATTGAAACACATCATTGTGCCCCATATGTACAATTATTTTGTGTCATTAAAATTTTTTAAAAGAAATTTACTATAAATACGAAGACACAAATAGGTAAAAATGATAGAATAAAACATACCATACAAACACTAAACATAGAAAACTGATGTGAGTACATTATTTTCACACAATGTTTATTTCAGTGCAAATAATATTAACAGAGATGAAAATTAAAAATACTAGCAGGGACAAAGTGGTCAGCTCACGAAGCGAGAATAAGTCTTAAGCATTATGCATAATAACAGAACTTTAAGAGGAGAAAAAGACAGAACTACAGTGAAAGATAAAATCACTATTATATTCAGAGATTAAACACCTCTATCTTTCCATAATTGACTTAAAAAGTAGAAAAAAATAGTAAGAATACAGCAAATTTGCACATTATCAACAAGCTTGACCGAATTGAAATTTAGAGAAAATTACCAGTCAAATATACATTTGTTTAGTGCATAGAACATTTACCAAAGTATACTATATTCTGGGCCAGTTCTAAGAGACTCATGAGTGAAATACATTATAAAAAGGGAAATTAAAACTTGTTTTTAACTAAATTTTTAAATGAAAAGAAAAATAAAACTAATCAAAATTTGAGGGATGGTAGGCACCTTATAGCACTAAGCATCTATATTATAAAAGAATAAAGATCTCAAAACAATGACCTCAGCTTTCATCTTAAGAAATTACAAAAAAGGGAAAATTATACCTACAGTAAGGAAAAAGAGGCAATAATAAAGTTTAGAATTAAAGTTGGTGAACTACAAAATAGAAAAACAATAGAGAAAATCAATAAAACCAAAACATGATTCTTTGAAAAATTCAATAAAATTCATAAACCTCTACTCAGAGTGATCAAGAACAAATGTTAGAAGAAAAAAAATCTCCATAAGAAAAATTTTAAAAGTGACAGCACTACAGATTTTATAGATAATAAAAGGGAAAAAATAAAAATAAAAAATGTTGTGCCAATAATTTGAGCAATTTAGGTGAAATTGGTAAATTCTTTTAAAAACATAAACTACTAAACCTCACTCAAGAAGAACGGGATAACTCAAATAGCTCGTATCTATCAAATAAATTGCATTTTTTAGCTAACAACTTTCCCACTATGAGAACTCTAGGCCCAAGTGGCTTTATTTATTAATTCTACCAAGCATTTAAAGAAGAAACTATACCAGTTCTATCAAAACCCTGTAAAAAAACTGAAGAGCGCTGACTACTTCTCAGCTCACTCTGTGAAGCTAGCATTATCCTGATAATAAAAACAAAACACATTGTAAAAAAAGAAACTATGGGAAAATATCCCACATAAACATAGACGCAAGAAGTTTTATTAGCAAAACAAATCCAACAATACATAAAAATGACAACACAGAGTGACCAGGTTGAGGTTTACTAGTTTAATATTTGAAAAATAATCAAAGTAATAACTGAAAAGCATATGTAATGAGCTGAATAAATTCAGCACAAACTGTTGACAAAATATAATGTCTATTCATGACTTTAAAAAATAAACTCTCAGCAAACTAGGTATAGAAGACAACTTCCTAAACTTCATGAAGCATATCTATGGAAAATCTACAACTATCATACATAATCCTGAGAGACTGAACTTTTTTTTTTCTAAAATCAGGAACAAGACAAAGATGTCCACTCTCACCACCTGTATTCAATATTTTACTGGTAGTTCTTACTAGTTGAATCAGGCAAGATAAAGAAATTAAAAGTATCCAGATTGGAAAGGAAGAAATATTTGCAAACAGCATGATCACCTATGTAGAAAACCATAAGCAATCTACAAAAAGATATTAGAATTAAGTGAGTTTACTATTAATATAAAAGTCATTTGTATATCTATATAAGAGAAAGCAATGTTTACAAATTGAAATGTTAAAAATGTATAATTTATAGTAGCATCAAGAAATATGAAATACTTTAGGATTAAACCTGAGAAAAGATGTGTAAGATCTTCACACTGAAAATTATAAAACATTGATAAAAGAAATTAAGGAGATCTAAATCAATGAACAGATATATTTTGTTCAAGGGTTAGAACACTTAATATTAAGATTTCAGTTCACTATGTACTTATCTTTAGGTCCACTGTAATCCTAACTGACACCAAAAGCCCAGCAACAATGTTGTAGAATTTTAAAAGCAGCCACCGAAATTCCTACAGAAATGCAAAGGACATAAAATGCCCAAAAAACTTTGAAAAATAAAATAACAAGATTTATTATAGAGCTAGAATAATTAAGACTTACAGTACTGACATGAAGACAGATAAATAGATAAGTGGAACAAATAAGGAATTCATAAATAGATCCACACATATATGGACAATTGACTTTCAACATATCTTAGAAATGTCAAAATTAAAAACACTACACCAAGTGTTAGTGACAGGGATACTATGAAGGAAAAAGAAGAACTAGAAGTCTCATACTCTGCTAGTGAGAATATGAAATAGAACAACCACTTTGAAGAGCTGTTTGGCAGTGTCTTAAAGCACTAAGCATAAACCTACCACATAACACAGTCATTCTCCTCGTAGCAATTTTCCCAAAAGAAATGAAAACATATTTCTAGACAAAGACTAATGTTTATACCAGATTAGATAGATGATTGCTAGACAGATGATAGACAGATATACATGCACATACACATATTAACTCAAAACTGGAAATAACCCAAATGGCCAACCACAGGTAAATAAACAAATTTCGGCATAACTATATGATATAATACTACTGAGAAATGAAAATGAACTATTTATATGAGCAACAACATGGATGCTTCTCAAATAATTATTCTAAGTGAAGCAAGACAGATATAAAGAGTATATATTGCATTTTTCCATTTGCATAAAATTATTTTTAAAAATGCAACCTAATCTATAATAACTGATTGATATATAATAACAAATCAATGGTTGCCTGTGAATTGGGAACTAGAGTGATTGGGAAGAGCAGGGAGGAGAAATTTTTGAAAAAGAAGAAAACAAGGAGAAAAAGTTATAACATTAATTCTCATGATGTAAGAAAAAAATTTCCTATATGGAGAAAAATGAAGCAGAAATGAAATTTGAAAATTACTATTAAAATTGTGCTTTGATTTGAAAAGTCATGAGTGTTTAGCAGTTTTAAGTCCAGTTGTCTTTGTGATTAATAGATGAGAAAATAGCGCCTTCCTTCAATTTATCTTAAATTTAGTGCTGATCAACTTTGAGAAGCATCGTTCCATTCCTAGATTATAAGAAATGGCATGGAGCCATGGTTAACCTGAAATTTACTGACTGTATAGTTTAACATAAATATAAATGCTGAAAAACATCTAACAACTGGCAAGAAGTACAGGTGAAGAGGTCATACCTCATTATGCCTCTCTCAAACAGCTGTTACAAAACTCTCTCAGACTATTAGTTACAGAGAGAACAGTTGTAAATTCACAAGAGTAAATTTGGTAAGTGTTTACTACACAGATGTCAGACTAGCTACATTGGAAGAGCTGATTTCACCAACCAATTAACCTATTTAGTCCAACTGGTTGTAGAATGGTTAACGGAGTTTACATAGCATCACACACCAATGGCATCCCTAGCAGCCTTTAAAAGTGAGGCTAATGAATTGTTACCACAGTAACAATGCCGAGCATGCTCCACCTCACAGTGCCAAAAGAAAAAAATAAAATAAAATAAAATCATTCATCAGCTCACTGCCAGCTACCAGCAACAGCCATCTGTGAAGGAAGACATTTGCTCCTTTGGAAAAAAAAAATCCAGAAAAAGTAAAATGTAAGCATTCTCTAGGGAGCTTTGCACTAATGACCCGGTGAAACTAAGCCCCAAACAGTCCCGGGATACTGCCCATGAGCTGCAATGGACAGTTGGATGGATTTATAGCTGCTGAGTGAGGAAAAGGTTTAGAAGAATTACACAGCAAATTGGCCTAGATCAGCTGGGCACAAAAGTCTGAAAAAAATATATAAAACCACAGATGGAGTCCTCCATGTAGAAACTCTAAGACCTGGCCAATTTTCAGCCATCTGACTTCAGCCTCCTGGGTTTACGGACTCATTTTATTCAAACAGTGCTTCGGTACTGGTGAGAACACGTTTCTCTGAATTGTTGATCTTATCTTCCACAAAGGCAAGACCCTTTCCATGGCCATGGGGACAGACAGAACTTTGTTGCTAATGCTACAGTTGAAACTGTAGGCACAAGCTAGACACTGATTCCTTGGATTTGTCATGCAAGAGTTTGCTGTCAGTCTATGTTAGACTTTCTCCTGTATGAAATTTTTGTCTTTAAATTTTTAAAATTTCAAACACAGTAAGAAATATATTTTATATCACATACAGTGTCTACACATACAGAAATGATTTTCAAAATATTTAATAACCACTGTGTAATGGGCATGAATCTATTAGAATTAGGGCATTAACCAAAAAGAACAAGGCATCAGCCACATACAACTGTATAACCACCATATAGATGCTGATTGGCTAAATTATAACGAAACAGAAGTTTTAGTACCATTCATATTATGAACAATGCATCCATATGTTTTATTATGTCTCATTCTTTTTTTTTGTTTACATGCTGATCATGACCTATTAAATTGCCTTCATGATCAGCTAATGCATCATGACCTATAATTACAAAATCATTTCTCTTAACAATTTGGTCTTTTTTGTGAGGCTCTGCTGATTCCAGGGCCACCTGGACTTTATTTATTTTTCATTTATTATACATTAAGTTCTGGAATACATGTGCAGAACATGCAGGTTTGTTACATAGGTATACGCGTAAGTTATACATAAAATTTACCATTTTTAGTGTACACTTCAGTGGCATTACATGCATTCGCACTGTTGTACAGCCATCATCACCATCCATCTCCAGTACTGCTTCATTTTCCCTAACTAAAACTCCATACCTGCTAAACAATAACTCCCCATTTCCCTCTTCCTCCAGTCCCTGGCAACCCCCATTGTACTTTTTGTCTCTATGAACTTGGCAACTGTTGGTTCTGTTGGTTTCTGTGGTTCATTTTTAATGCATAATGTTTCTAAGAAATAGGACAACAAAAACATGTGTGAAGCGAAGGAGAGGTGAAGCTGGACAAGTAATGAGAGTACAACAGGACAACTATCAAAATGCAAAGTTCTCTCATACTTATATATTACATTGTCAAACATCTTGTAGAAATGTATTAAAGACCAGTGATAAAGAAATCTACTAAGCTACATGAGATATTTAAAATGTTCTATAGAATGTTATCGGAGATAATTGATTATATAATCTTTCAGAGGAAACACTGAATGCCAACAATTTTAATTCTCCATTTTTCCTTCACTGGGCCAAGTGCCAGTAGTTTGAACTCAGCAAGAAGCAGCACATCTTAGAATAGCATTTAGCAAAGAAACAGAAGCAGATAGAAAATATAGCTTCCTTTATCCTCAGCTCTACTGGGCTTCTAATGACTAGTATCAAATACGCATATATGCTTTATTATCAACTTTTGTGATTAAAATGTAGTTTTTACTTTTAAACTCATAGGACAGATAATAATACCATGTGGATGAAGAACAGTAACACAGAGTCTGTTTATATTACTCATAGCATATGTTTGGTTCTCTTTTTCTTCTCACAAAAATAATAATGTGCTGTTTATAGGTCACTTGTTAGCAGTGTATTTTTTCCACTTTTGAGAAGAAGTCACACTATAAGTGTTATTAACCATTTAGACTTTGTTCTTAAGTATCTTGATTCTATCTTGAGATCATGTTTGATAAATATGATGAGAGGGGAGAGTGCTAAGATGAAGGTTAGAGCCCTTCCAAAAGGGCAAAGAACAAATCCCCTCTTAAGATAAGACTACTATTCAAGTCTCACCATAACCCTATAAGCAATCATAAAATATATTCATATATCCATTTAAAGGTGACAAACTGGCAGGGCACAGTGGCTCATGCCTGTAACCCCAGCACTTTGGCAGGCCAAGGTGGGCGGATCACGAAGTCAGGAAATTGAGACCATGCTGGCTAACATGGTGAAACCCCGTCTCTACTAAAAATACAAAAAATTAGCCAGGCATGGTGGCAGGTGCCTGTAGTCCCCGCTACTCAGGAGGCTGAGGCAGGAGAATGGCATGAACCCGTCGGCGGAGACTGCAGTGAGCCGAGATCATGCCGCTGTACTCCAGCCTGGGCGACAGAGCTAGACTTCATCTCAAAATATAATATAATATAATATAATATAATATAATATAATATAATATAA